>NC_047118.1:87028427-87183323 GCF_902500255.1 Thalassophryne amazonica
TGAGTTGTCACAGTGTCCTGCGTGTGCACGAGAGAGGGAGAGAGAAAGTGACAGTGAGTGAAAGAGTTAGTGAGAGAGTGAGTGGGAGGGGGTGAGTGAATGACAGATTTAACACATATGACAGATGACACATATTGTGGGCTGTTGGATAACAGTGACTGTACACATGTGGGGCGTCGCCATGTTCCGCTTCACGGCCACATTACATCACAGCTTGTTGTAACAGGTGCGTGCACTCATTATGACAACTGTGCACGTCAGTGATCTGATGTCTGTTGTGGAAATTAAAAAAAAATATTGCTTTTCTATTTAGTAAATGTTCTGTTTTTCTTGAACTAAATGTTTAAAGTTCTGTTTTGACCAGCTGTAACCTTTCATGTCAAGACATGCAGAGTCCTGATAACAGCCTTGTTGTGGTACATTTGATAAAACCCATCCCTTGAGCCTGCCGTGCTTATCACACAAATGGCCCCTGAGAGACACTACAGAACTCTTGTCAATGGCTTACAAGACCTCCAAGTGACCCTTGATCCATGCCATGATGAAAAGACATTCTGTTAGATGAAAGGGGCCTTTTGAGCATCACAGCCCTGTCATTCTTGTAGACAGAAGGACAAATCATTCAGTCCAGACCTTGTTTTTTTTTACATCCTGTTCCTGTGTAATTAACGCTGTGTTTATGTTTGAACAGATGCATTCTTTAACACTGTATGTATAACTGCCCCCTGCCCTGATGGGGATAAAAGCTGGGTAAAGCCACACTTTACACTGTTACAGTCAGAACACTCTGGTTGAAATAGCATCCAAAGCTTTGTATTAAAAGGCTGCTGTTTGACAAACACTCAAAGTCCTGACTCGTCCTTCCACAGACAAGCCTGAAAATCCTTCAGCCTCCACACGTAATGATCTGATCACACATGATTACATGCACTACAGTGATGCAATAGTCAGTGGACCCTGTTCATAGGTTGGATGTCATTCAAAATCCAGCAAGGAAACACGGCAGGTATTTAAAAGACAGCCAACCACAGTGCCCGCTCTGCAACACAATTGTCAATTTCTGGAGGCCCAGGTTGTCAGGAATTCTGCATGTCACAGGGATAGTATTAGGGGAGCAAATGTGGTTGAAGCTAAACGGTACGCTGTGGAACTTTTCTGGCTGCTGACACACCGCCTCATGACAGATTTTCAGCTGAACACAGACTGGACTGTCATCACAATTCCCAAATCTCAATTAAATCAGTGTTGCGTTTTTTGTTTTTTTTTCTGATTGACAGAAATGTTGTTCATTACAGTGATATATAAAAATGTTCTGTGAGGCTCTTTTTTATCATCTTTCTGTGCATAATGAGCTCAGTGTAGATATGCTTCTTTATACTCCATATGCTGAGTGTAGTGAGATTTTGAAAATTAAAAACCAATGGAAACATCCCCTCATTTTTTATTATGTTCATAATGTTATAGAACACAACACAAATGCCCTCAAATACACAAATTTCATTAAAAACACGTCTTGTACCTTAATAATACACAAGTATATTAAATTATTCTTCTAGCATTTGTATTCACTCATTGGTGAACAAACATGTTTGATGGTTTGAACAACAACAAAAAGACAACAATACTGAAAATAATCTGTGACTTTTCATCAGCAGACAGTACTGAAGGTGAAACATTTGTGTGGCCACATGGCAGCGATATTTTTTGGGCTTAGTCCTCATCATCATCAAAGACATCGGCTACAGTCCTGCAGATGGAAACGGAGGTTAAACACCATTAACAAAGGAGAAAGTTCCATTAACAAAGGTGAAGGTTCCAGGTCAACAAAAACACAACTTACTTATAGACTGAACCAGTGAATTCATCCAGAAAACCACCTGCAGAGGGAAACACACACGCACGCACGCACACACACACATACACACACTGTGAGCCTAGGTCAACAACAACAAAAACAACAAACAGCAAAACAATAACTACAACAAAACAACAAAGCAACAGCAACTACAAACAACTACAACAAAACAACAACACAGCAAAACAGCAACTATAAGAAAACAACAACAAAATAAAACCATCAACCATAATAAAACAACATCACAATAACCATAACAAAACAACACAACAAAACAGCAAATATAAGAAAAACAACAAAACAGCAATTATAACAAAAACTACAACTACATAATTATAAAGAAACTACAATAACAACAACAATGACAACAAAAACAACAACAGCAACTACAAACAACAACAAAACAATAACTATAACAAAACAACAACTATAACAAAAACTACAACAACAGCAGCCACTATTACGCAGACTCAGAGTTTTTGGTGTGGACCAGAGAATTATACCAAGCTGTCTTGGAGAGCTTGGTATCTCAATGTGGTTTGGTAACCTCACTGTGCAGTTAAAAACCAAACTCAGTCATCTGACCTTCATTGCCATGAAGGTGATGGGACGGAAGCAGAACCAGGGCCTGCAGTCTTTGTATGACCAGTCTGTTCTCAGGCACGCTCAGAGGATATTGACTGACTCCTCACATATCCTCTATTAAGAATGTGAACTCTTGCCTTCCGATAGGTGGTATAGAGTTCTGAAATTTAAGATGAACATTTTTTAAAAGTCATTTGTGCCGACGTCTGTCAGTCTTCTGAATAAGATTGCATAAGGTGGCAGAACTGTGTGATGGCTCCATGGTATTTTTTGCTAAAATATGGGGGGGGGGGTCATATTGGGTAATATGTTGGGTCATATTTATATTCATATTTATGGGTGTTTATATTGGATGGGATATTGTTTTTATTTTTTTTATTGATTTTATTGTTTTTATTGTGTTTTTTATTGTTTTTATCGGGCATTGTATGCAATATATGAGTCCAAGATGAATTTACCTTTTTGGGATAATAAAGTATATCATATCCTATCGCATTGTATTATGAACCAGATATTCACACTCACCAGACAAAAGCAACACTTATTGAGTGTTGTTAGAAGGAAGGCTGATGTAACACAGTGGTAAACATACCACTGTCCCAGCTTTTTTGAAACATGCTGCAGGCATCCATTTCAAAATGAGCAAATATTTGCACAAAAACAATAAAGATTATCAGTTTGAACATTAAATGTCTTGTCTTTGTGGTGTATTCAATTGAATATAGGTTGAAGAGGATTTGCAAATCATTGTATTCTGTTTTTATTTACATTTTACACAACGTCCCAACTTCATTGGAATTGCGGTTGTAAACACCGTATATAACGGATTTTGTATAACAGAGTTTTGCTCACATCGTACAAAACGTCCCGCCCCATTGCAGTGTATTTCCATTAAAAAAACCCTTGCATGTACCAGATAGAGCAGTTTGGACGTGCCCAGTAACAGAGGTATGAAATTAAGTTCAGTACTGACACTCACCGATTTGAGGAAATTAGGCACCATATTTCCGTGATTAAAAGCCCCATCATTTCACACATATCCCTGGGTGTGACTAACCAAAGACAAATGCTTTAGATCAGAGC
The DNA here is from genome assembly GCF_902500255.1 of Thalassophryne amazonica. Taxonomy (NCBI): domain Eukaryota; kingdom Metazoa; phylum Chordata; class Actinopteri; order Batrachoidiformes; family Batrachoididae; genus Thalassophryne; species Thalassophryne amazonica. Next base: position 87,031,951 of record NC_047118.1, read on the forward strand.
CCTCTGCATGTCTGTGAGCCCTGCATGGCTGCTGGAGACCACAAGACTGTGATTTGTCAATTTTCCACCTTTACTCCTTCCTCTCCTGTCATATTTTAATAGTTTTTACAGCACTGATTACATTTCCATCATGAGTTAAATATGTTTGGCAGAAAAGTCTGCAAATATGACCAACTTTACTGCACAGAGTCAGGAAAAGACACTCAAATGACACGCAATTCAGGGAGGGACATTGTACCGTTGGTTTGGAGGCTGATGATTGTATAAAGTGGAGCTTGTTGAGAGACAAATTAATCAATAAAAAGTAGCTGTTACTGTGGTAAATTGCAATAAGACACCCACAACGTGACAAAGAACTTTAAAAAGGTCATGCACACGTTGACGTCATTGCATGGCCACAGAGTTGCAGAGATGTAGAAGCATAAATCAAGCTTTAGGATTTTAAAGTACCACTCTGCAAGAGACTTAGAAAAAAGAGTGATTCAACCAAATGTAATCTTTTAAATCACATAATGTCTGACACTTATATAAGGCAGGCATTTATTTTTCAGATGAACTTTTGACCTGATCATTAAATGAGGCAGGTCCATATTCAAGGTCAGAGGTTTAATCAAGGAAATATGTAAGCCTAATTAGTGACGGGGATTCCCCGTAGAACTCCTGACTGTAACTCATCTGCTGCCTACACATAATGGATTTTGTCCATTTTATACATATAGCGGATTTTGATTATAACCAACATTTGCTGGTCTGCCTACGCTGGTCATGGTATGTTACTATCCTTTTTACCCTTTTAAATTCATTTTATTAGAAAACAGAGCGGCCTCAACTTATCTAAAGTCTGGGTCTTTTAGTGAAGCTTAGGGCTAGTGGCCAGTGATCACCTCATTATTTCTGTTTTTCTTCTTCCTTAATGCTGACAAATTATTCTGTATTTGTTGTCTTTCTGATGCCTGATTCTGTTTTTTCTCTCTGTTTGAGGTGTGGCTCCATCCAGAGATGGGAGTGGTGTCTACTTCTGCAACCCTCCTGTCCTGTGCACTGGCAAAATTTCCTGTATATTTGTTTTGAAAATTGTTTTGTTATGTGTGTCGGTAGCACACTCACTCAGTGCAGTGTCTTTTTTTGGACTGTGTTTAAAAAATGTGATATCTTTTATGGATGCTGTGAATTGAAAACCCACACTTTAAAGGGACCAAGTGTGGGAGGGCTGGAGGTTTGGACCAAACCCATGCCTAAATGTGCACTGATGTCACATTACATGGCACTAAATAGATCATCTGTGGCTTGACATGACTCATATGTGGCGACATGAGCCACTCAAGGCTGGATGGGGCTCAAATGGCAGGTCGGTCGTGGCTCACTAGAGGCTGATCCCGGGCACATGTGAGTTACAGAGAGGCACGTGGAGGTGCCTTAGTAGCGGATACATGACAGCTTAAAATGTGGATCATTCTTCAAATAATCACTGACACACCCATGCCTGGCTCATTATTCATGGCTTATTATTCGGTGGGACTGAGGCTTAAGTTACATTAAATTGTGTGTATGTTGTCATCATTAAGTTTCATAGAGAAATTTGTGACATTCATGAGATTCAAGTTAATGATGATGAAAGGTGATATCATGCACAGCAAGGTACAATTTAATTGAAAAACGCAGGCATGCACCAGCCCGTTTGGATTGTAATTAAAGTGCAGCTTAGCCAGCTGCGACTACGTAGTAAGTAAAGTGTGATTCTGCTACCTGAACTGAGTACCACGTGAACTGCGACAATAAGGGCTCCAGTGAGCGGGTCGTGATCGAATATATAAGACTGACTGTGTGTGTGAGTTCACGCACATGCGCTTTCAGAAAAAGGGCCCCAGTGACCTCCTCCTTGATGCCCCCCAGTCACCATAGCAACTTTGGTGTTGACTGCTTAATCACTGTGGCTGTGCCTAGCAAACGCACACATGGTCAGCTTTATATTTATATTTTTGGTAAAACTACCAATTTTTGCACAGACACTGCTTGATATATACGAGTATAATAGACATCATGAGGACAACTGGACACCACACTGTTCCAGAATACCTTCAAAATGCTCTGTCTTCATTGCTATATATCATAAAGACACAACTGAAGTCATGTTTTCTATGTTTTCTTACAATCAGAATCCATTTCAACCACAATTATACCCCCCCCCCCCCCCCCAGAGATTTAAAAATGGGATTTAACCCATTCACAATGCATATGAAAGAGTTTTGGTGTAGGTGACACAATTAATGCTTTCCTGGTACATGGTTACTAAACAGATAAATATTCTGATGTTGAACTGCGCACCACTAAAAACCAGGACATTGGAGAAGGAGGAGTAAGTGACATCAGCGGGGGAACCATTATCTTAACAGCCCCGTTTGTTTGGTTAGTGATAAGTTGTATTTCTGTGTACAAGTGCTTCACTTCTGGAGTTATGCCGGCTCAATGTGTTTGCTGCAGGCTTTTAATAAAACACTGTTGCAGGCTGAGTCACCTGGTTTCAGTTTCCTAAGGATGCATCGGAATGAGTGGATTAAACAGATAAGTAGGTCACCCAGCAACTTGTCTGTCCTGGCCACCGCACATTTTGAAGACAGCTGTTTTGACACTGTCCCACTGAGGAAGCTGGAACCAGACGTTTGACAGCTGTGGACCAGCAGGTGGTACTTTTTTCACACGCTTTGAACACTGCGGTTTAAACAGTGATGCAGCTCATTTATGGATTTTTACAGCCAACTGACAGCCCCATTTCCACCGAGTGGCTCGGGTCGGTGCTGCACGGTTTTATATGTGTGGGAACGGTTAAGTCTGGCAGGCAGAACCCTTTTGATTGACAGGTGGAACACTTATACTGATGAGTGTGTGCACTGTGTCACGTGGTGTCTCCACTCCACACAGAGGCAAAACTGAGTATTTTCACAGATTTTATTTTATTTATTTATTTATTGTGGATCATGGGATAATTTCATCGCGTGCAGACAGAATCCACTGATGCTTGTGGTAACTGAGGCGTTAATGAATGAGGTGCTGCGAGTCTTTCAACTTGTGGTGCAAAGTGGCCCGGTGGAGGAAGCGGAGTCTCTGCTCACAGCATAGCCTCGAACCAGCAGCCACAGACACCAAATCAACAGATTACACCTGTAGGAGAGAGAGCGTGCCGGAGCTCCAACCTGATGGAGCAAACTGTGGCACAAAGTGCCAGTGTCACAGGGGGACTTTTCTTCAGCCAGGACAAGGAATTAAATTATTTTCAGATGTTGTTTTCCAAAATCAGGCTTTAAGTGGATACATTATCATCAGACTGTCAAATCAAATCAATTTTATTTATATAGCGCTAAATCACAACAAACAGTTGCCCCAAGGCGCTTTATATTGTAAGGCAAAGCCATACAATAATTACGGAAAAACCCCAATGGTCAAAACGACCCCCTGTGAGCAAGCACTTGGCAACAGTGGGAAGGAAAAACTCCCTTTTAACAGGAAGAAACCTCCAGCAGAACCAGGCTCAGGGAGGGGCAGTCTTCTGCTGGGACTGGTTGGGGCTGAGGGAGAGAACCGGGAAAAAGACATGCTGTGGAGGGGAGCAGAGATCAATCACTAATGATTAAATGCAGAGTGGTGCATACAGAGCAAAAAGAGAAAGAAACACTCAATGCATTATGGGAACCCCCCAGCAGTCTAAGTCTATAGCAGCATAACTAAGGGATGGTTCAGGGTCACCTGATCCAGCCCTAACTATAAGCTTTAGCAAAAAGGAAAGTTTTAAGCCTAATCTTAAAAGTAGAGAGGGTGTCTGTCTCCCTGATCTGAATTGGGAGCTGGTTCCACAGGAGAGGAGCCTGAAAGCTGAAGGCTCTGCCTCCCATTCTACTCTTACAAACCCTAGGAACTACAAGTAAGCCTGCAGTCTGAGAGCGAAGCGCTCTATTGGGGTGATATGGTACTATGAGGTCCCTAAGATAAGAAGGGACTATTCAAAACCTTATAAATAAGAAGAAGAATTTTAAATTCTATTCTAGAATTAACAGGAAGCCAATGAAGAGAGGCCAATATGGGTGAGATATGCTCTCTCCTTCTAGTCCCCGTCAGTACTCTAGCTGCAGCATTTTGAATTAACTGAAGGCTTTTCAGGGAACTTTTAGGACAACTTGATAATAATGAATTACAATAGTCCAGCCTAGAGGAAATAAATGCATGAATTAGTTTTGTCAGCATCACTCTGAGACAAGACCTTTCTAATTTTAGAGATATTGCGTAAATGCAAAAAAAACAGTCTTACATATTTGTTTAATATGCGCTTTGAATGACATATCCTGATCAAAAATGACTCCAAGATTTCTCACAGTATTACTAGAGGTCAGGGTAATGCCATCCAGAGTAAGGATCTGGTCAGACACCATGTTTCTAAGATTTGTGGGGCCAAGTACAATAACTTCAGTTTTATCTGAGTTTAAAAGCAGGAAATTAGAGGTCATCCATGTCCTTATGTCTGTAAGACAATCCTGCAGTTTAGCTAATTGGTGTGTGTCCTCTGGCTTCATGGATAGATAAAGCTGGGTATCATCTGCGTAACAATGAAAATTTAAGCAATGCCGTCTAATAATACTGCCTAAGGGAAGCATGTATAAAGTGAATAAAATTGGTCCTAGCACAGAACCTTGTGGAACTCCATAATTAACCTTAGTCTGTGAAGAAGATTCCCCATTTACATGAACAAATTGTAATCTATTAGATAAATATGATTCAAACCACCGCAGCGCAGTGCCTTTAATACCTATGGCATACTCTAATCTCTGTAATAAAATTTTATGGTCAACAGTATCAAAAGCAGCACTGAGGTCTAACAGAACAAGCACAGAGATGAGTCCACTGTCTGAGGCCATAAGAAGATCATTTGTAACCTTCACTAATGCTGTTTCTGTACTATGATGAATTCTAAAACCTGACTGAAACTCTTCGAATAGACCATTCCTCTGCAGATGCTCAGTTAGCTGTTTAACAACTACCCTTTCAAGAATTTTTGAGAGAAAAGGAAGGTTGGAGATTGGCCTATAATTAGCTAAGATAGCTGGGTCAAGTGATGGCTTTTTAAGTAATGGTTTAATTACTGCCACCTTAAAAGCCTGTGGTACATAGCCAACTAATAAAGACAGATTGATCATATTTAAAATCGAAGCATTAAATAATGGTAGGGCTTCCTTGCGCAGCCTGGTAGGAATGGGGTCTAATAGATATGTTGATGGTTTGGATGAAGTAACTAATGAAAATAACTCAGACAGAACAATCTGAGAGAAAGAGTCTAACCAAATACCGGCATCACTGAAAGCAGCCAAAGATAACGATACGTCTTTGGGATGGTTATGAGTAATTTTTTTCTCTAATAGTTAAAATTTTATTAGCAAAGAAAGTCATGAAGTCATTGCTAGTTAAAGTTAAAGGAATACTCGGCTCAATAGAGCTCTGACTCTTTGTCAGCCTGGCTACAGTGCTGAAAAGAAACCTGGGGTTGTTCTTATTTTCTTCAATTAGTGATGAGTAGTAAGATGTCCTAGCTTTACGGAGGGCTTTTTTATAGAGCAACAGACTCTTTTTCCAGGCTAAGTGAAGATCTTCTAAATTAGTGAGACGCCATTTCCTCTCCAACTTACGGGTTATCTGCTTTAAGCTGCAAGTTTGTGAGTTATACCACGGAGTCAGGCACTTCTGATTTAAAGCTCTCTTTTTCAGAGGAGCTACAGCATCCAAAGTTGTCTTCAATGAGGATGTAAAACTATTGACGAGATACTCTATCTCACTTACAGAGTTTAGGTAGCTACTCTGCACTGTGTTGGTATATGGCATTAGGGAACATAAAGAAGGAAACATATCCTTAAACCTAGTTACAGCGCTTTCTGAAAGACTTCTAGTGTAATGAAACTTATTCCCCACTGCTGGGTAGTCCATCAGAGTAAATGTAAATGTTATTAAGAAATGATCAGACAGAAGGGAGTTTTCAGGGAATACTGTTAAGTCTTCAATTTCCATACCATAAGTCAGAACAAGATCTAAGATATGATTAAAGTGGTGGGTGGACTCATTTACATTTTGAGCAAAGCCAATTGAGTCTAATAATAGATTAAATGCAGTGTTGAGGCTGTCATTCTCAGCATCTGTGTGGATGTTAAAATCGCCCACTATAATTATCTTATCTGAGCTAAGCACTAAGTCAGACAAAAGTTCTGAAAATTCACAGAGAAACTCACAGTAATGACCAGGAGGACGATAGATAACAACAAATAAAACTGGTTTTTGGGACTTCCAGTTTGGATGGACAAGACTAAGAGTCAAGCTTTCAAATGAATTAAAGCTCTGTCTGGGTTTTTGATTAATTAATAAGCTGGAATGGAAGATTGCTGCTAATCCTCCGCCTCGGCCCGTGCTACGAGCGTTCTGGCAGTTAGTGTGACTCGGGGGTGTTGACTCATTTAAACTAACATATTCATCCTGCTGTAACCAGGTTTCTGTAAGGCAGAATAAATCAATATGTTGATCAATTATTATATCATTTACTAACAGGGACTTAGAAGAGAGAGACCTAATATTTAATAGACCACATTTAACTGTTTTAGTCTGTGATGCAGTTGAAGGTGCTATATTATTTTTCTTTTTGAATTTTTATGCTTAAATAGATTTTTGCTGGTTATTGGTGGTCTGGGAGCAGGCACCGTCTCTACGGGGATGGGGTAATGAGGGGATGGCAGGGGGAGAGAAGCTGCAGAGAGGTGTGTAAGACTACAACTCTGCTTCCTGGTCCCAACCCTGGATAGTCACGGTTTGGAGGATTTAAGAAAATTGGCCAGATTTCTAGAAATGAGAGCTGCTCCATCCAAAGTGGGATGGATGCCGTCTCTCCTAACAAGACCAGGTTTTCCCCAGAAGCTTTGCCAATTATCTATGAAGCCCACCTCATTTTTTGGACACCAACACATCTCTGACCGTGCACACGCACAGCTTCTGGTGGTAGAACAGGGAAACTGCAACTAGAAACCAACCTGGTCTCACGGCAAGTCGTGATTCAGCAGCACGAAAATATACATTAATCTATTGGTTCATGATATTGTGACGAAAAGCGCCTCATTTTCACACAGCACAAATTCATTCTAATACATTCTGTGGTGGCTGCAAGAAATTAAAAGTGAAGCAGCCGGTCGCGGTGGTTATGGTTAGGGTTGGGTGTAGGAGTATGGTTAGTAATAGTGAGTTAAAAAAAAACCTGTCACAAAAATTTGAATCATTTCGTGACGGGAGCACAAAAAACAAAAACAAAAAAGCGGGAGACTGGGCTGATTAAGCACTGCTGCCATCACAGCACACAAACTCATCCACATACGGTCTTTATTTCCTCTGATTAACACAACTAGTATGTCAAGTTAGAAACAGACTCATTGGTGTCAAAACCTACAAAAGACACGTGTGAACTAAAGACCAGATTTTGTCCTCAACAACAAGCACCTGGATCTCTGCCTGCTACTACAAGCCTGAACAACACAGCTTCTCTCCTGCAAACTTACACTGATCATGTGCCCACGTTTTTGTCCATACTCAAATTTCATTAGGAGTAAACATAGCAGTGCAGTGATGTCATGGGAGTGCAAAGCATTCTGGGACAACTGTGATGATAAATAATTGTCTACTTTTTCTGTTAATTGGAAAGTTTGATGCTGGTTCTTGGGGTGAGCTTGTTAAAGCTTGTTAGAATTATGTCCACAAATGACTGTCTTGTCTAAATTAAGAAGCAACATGTGACACTATGAATGAACAGTCGTGGCCAATGGTTGGTTTTAAAACTACTGGTAGACTCACTGTCACCACTGCGCATTACCACTCACTGCATTCTCTTATCTTCAGAGGACGATGTGGACAAAGGAAGAAAGAGCTATCATGTCAAGCCTTTCCCAGTCCGGGCCGGGTTTCATTCACTAGAAATTTGCCATTATTCCGGTGAGGAACACAAACAACACATGGGTTTTAAGTGGATGTTTGTTATCGGGACAGTTGAGGGTGTTTCTGAATGCAACATGAACATGCACGCGCGCATGCTTTAGAATGTCCAGTTTCTGATGTGTGTATGACCAGCGTGTGCCTGTTTGATGAATATGGATTTTTTTGTACTTACACACACGCGCGCGCGCGCACACACACACACACACACACACTAAAATTTGTTTGTATTACAGAATCTACAAGTTTTCCTCTGATAAAAAGTGCCCTGGATTTGATTCCTCGATTCAGTCAAGACAAATTTCTGTGCCCACCCAGCTGTAAATGGGCACTGATCTTGGCTGGGAAGTAACCTGTGTCAGACTGGCATCCAGTTCAAGGAGACCTATGGACTCTGTGGTGTACAATCCAGAGATAAGCACGGGCACTGCTGGGTCTCGTGGCCGAGATAAGACTTACTTCTTTGTGAAACTGTTGTGAAGTCATGTGTCAAACTTTCAGTGTGATTCAAGTCCAAATCTGTGCAGTGTGTACCAGTAAATGTGTTTGTCCAGAACGAACGTACAGCAGAAATCTGCAGAATTCACACTGCCATTTGTGTTTGGAAAAACTACAGTGCATCCAAAAAGTATTCATAGTGGTTCACTTTTTGCCATGAAGCTCAAAATTGAGCTCAGGTGCCTCCTGTTTTCACTGATCATCCTTGAGATGTTTCTACAGCTTAATTGAAGTCCACCTGCTTTGAAGGTCCCTATGAGCCTCCATCATCTGTAAATGGAGGAAGATGGGATCTACTAGGACTCTTCCTAGAGCTGGCCACCTGTCTAAACTGAGCAATCAGAGGAGAAGGGCCTTAGTCAGGGAGGTGACCAAGAACCTGATGGTCACTCTGTCACTCTCTGTGGAGAGAGGAGAACCTTCTAGAAGGACAACCATCTAGGCAGCAATACACCAATCCCATCTGTATGGTAGAGTGGCCAGATGGAAGCCACTCCTTAGAAAAAGCCACATGGCAGCCCACTTGGATTTTGCCAAAAGGCACCTGAAGGACTCTCAGACCAGGAGAAACAAAATTCTTTGGTCTGATGAGACAAAGATTGAACTCTTTGGAGTGAATGCCAGGCATCATGTTTGGAGGAAACCATCCCTACAGTGAAGCATGGTGGTGGCACCATCATGCCGCAGAGCTGCCAACCATCCCACATTTGGCATCATTTCCCCCCATGTCCTGTGTCCCGCATAAGTGGGTGTGGGATGTCCATTAGTCCCACAGTTGTGTGGGTCCAGGCATGCCCCCTGACCCCCCCCCACCCCAAGTTATGTTCCGTGCTGCTGCTGCTCACAGCCACGTGTGGGTGTCCCGCATTGTTAACGTCAAATGTGGGCAGGTTCATCTTTCAGCAGGACAATAACCCTAAGCACACAGCCAAGATATCAAAGGAGTGGCTTCAGGACAACTCTGTGAATGTCCTTGAGTGGACCAGCCAAAGCCCAGACCTGAACATCTCTGGAGAGATCTGAAAATGGCTGTGCACTGATGCTCCCCATCCAACCTGATAGAGCTTGAGAGGTGCTGCAAAGAGGAATGGACAAAACTGCCCAAAGAAGTCCAGGCTTGTGGCATCATATTCAAGAGGACTTGAGGCTGGAATTGCTGCCAAAGGAGCATCAGCAAAGTATTGAGCAAAGGTTGTGAATACTTATTTACATGTGATTTCTCACTCAGTCATCTTCAACAGCTTACTCCAATTAAGGCTTGCAGGGGGCTTGAGTCTATCCCAGCAGACATAGAATGTGAGGCGGGGTTCACCCTGAACAGGATGCCAGTCTGTCTCAGTCAAGGTTGGGTAGGATTACTTTGAAATGTAATGGTGCATTTACACATAACCAAGACGCATTACGAATGTCATTTTTCTGTCATTCGTGACACATTCCTGACATTCTTAATGTGACTTAATACATCTGAATATGTTTCTTAATAGTGTGTGTTGGTGCGTGATATTCTTGATATTCGTGGAGCATGTTTTTGCCTGTCAAAAAAATCTTCCACGAATGTCACACACCACCCTCATTTCGTCTCACGTCGTGGAGGTCGCAACTGAGCGTATTGATCCGTCTTGATGAGTATTGATCCTTAATAGAACGTGACAACGTTCGTAGTGGTTCCTGTGATGGTTCTTGGAGCCCAAACTGTCACGCGTTATTACGAAGTGACACGGAAACTGTCAAGTTTTGACACGACTTGTAACGCGGCGTCACATTTCAATGCGCGCCACGACGGATCAGTTTTCTGTCACGTGCGCATAATTAAACTCGGCTCCACAGCGTTGTTTGATGCAGTATGCCGAAGAGGAACACTGACGCGAAGTCAGCCAAGTGTCGTTCCACAGTTCCTGCTGAAGCTCCTCAGGACGCTCCTGCAGGTGTTCCACCTGCTGTTATTGAGCGGGAGGATGAGTCTGAGCCAGAGGAACCAGAGGAGCGAGACTCACATGCAGTCAGACATCTCTGCGCCTCCTCCAGTCCGGCGGAGGAAGAAGCGCGCGCACAATTAAACCCTGCTGCACCACGTTCAGTTTGATTGCTGACACCAAATCAGCTAAAAGTCTCATTTCAGTGGTCTTCATCGCGCTCCTGCAGGTGTTCCACCTGCTGAATGTGCCTGATGTTTGGGAAAATGCGCGACACGAGAGCCGCATGAAACCACACATCTGGCGCTGTCCGTCTCCTCCTCCTCCTCTCTGCACCACTCCATGGCACAGAGCCCAACTACGCATGCAGTCACAAGGTTCTTCTGAAAAACTGGAGCGATCTGAATTCGGATGGATGAATATGGGTGTGTGTGTGGAGACAATTCACCTCGTTCACAACGTGACAGAACTTAACGATGCGCTGTTACGTGCAATAGCGCGCAACAACACGGAACACTATTCTTGACCGTGCGTAATGGTTCCTGATAATTCTCCAGCAACACGTGCCATTAATCGTAACGTGTGGTAACAGGTTGCAGCAGTTCGTGAGGACATCTGACGCCTCTGCCCCGAATCATCACATTCGTGATCAGCGGCCAAGAATGTGGACTTCGTAGCATTCGTGACTTGTCATTATGTGTAAACGCAGCTTAATCCAAAAGTAATTAGATTACAAGTAATCCAATGTACATACATACATGTAAGCCACATGTATTCTTTCAAAGTAATCCTACCCAACCTTGGTCTCAGTGCCACATATCGACAAACAAACACACTCACACCTGCCCCACGCCACTACACGTGACACACAGGTAAGCTGGACTGGATTTGGATGTGGAGAACACGCAAACTCCACACAGAAGCAGGAAGCAGGAACTGAACCCATGACCTTCTCGCTGTAAGACAACAGTGCTAACCACTAATCTAATGTGCTGCCCACATGTGATTTCTTTGTTTTTTGTTTTTGTTTTTTAAATGTGCAACAAAAAAAAAAAAGCAAACAAACACCCCCCCCCCCCCCCCTTTTTTTTCCCATGTTCTCATTATGGGGTGTGAATTTTGATGGAGAAAATGAATTTATAAAAAGTGGAAAAAGTGACGTGCTGTGAAGACTTTCTGGATGCACCGTATGTTGAACCTTCAGAACACTCTTCTGTCAGAATCATAATCAAATTTATTGCCAAGTAAGTTCTCAAATACAAGGAATTTGATCTCATGTCATTGGTGCATAAACAACAATAAAAAGAAAAGGAAAAAATACTGAAAAGTAAAGGAGGCAAACAGACAAATAAGCAGAACTATATTCACTGTCAAACAAATATAACAGTGAAATGGGGCTCAGGTCTTCGAGTTACTATATCAGGAGCCCGTGTTCATGAGAGAGTTTATCTGTAGACCAGCTATGACAACACTACAGACACCTGTAAAAACTAATCCAAAAAGTTTGTTTCTTTTGTAGAATGGTGGCTTAGTGGTTAGCACTGTTGCCTCACAATGAGAAGGTCATGGGATCGATTCCCACCTATGGCCTTTCTGTGGAACTTGCGTGTTCCCCCTGTGTTTGTGTGGGTTCCCTCCAGGTGCTGTGGCTTCCTCCCACATCCAAAGACATGCAGGCTAGGTGGACTAGAAATTTTAAATTGTCCATAGGTGTGTGTGACTGTTTGTCTGTCTATATCTGACCCTGTGACAGACTGGCATCCTGTCCAGGGTGAACCCTGCCTCACGTCCTATAACTGCTGTGATAGACTCCAGCCCCCCATGACCCAATCTTGGATAAGTGGTTGAAAGTGTGTGTGTGTGTGTGTGTGTGTGTGTGTGTGTGTGTGTGTGTGTGTGTGTGTGTGTGTGTGTGTGTGTGTGTGTGTGTGTGTGTGTGTGTGTGTGTTTTGTAGAAGCAGACTAGAACCATCTGATCATCTTTTGAGCCCTCTGCCTTTGTAGAAATATCAGCTGGGTAATGGGTGATATCTAGGTATGTGTGTGTGTGGGGGGGGGGGGCGGGAGTCGTGAAAGATGGTGTTGTTGTAGTTCCTGCTGCTAAGCTACAGACCAGTTAGCAAGCAGACACACATACACAACCACATTCTTTGATTAAAATAATCAATAGAGGGAACTGAGTCACATTTAAATATAAGTTAAATGTGACTCACTAACTTTGAGCTTGACTAATGAATACTTTTATCCAGTTAACAGTAGGAGGTGAGTGTGAAATATTTAGATGTTGTGAGCAGGAAGGAAGGAAGGAAGGAAGGAAGGAAGGAAGGAAGGAAGGAAGGAAGGAAGGAAGGAAGGAAGTGGAACTTTTAATTTGGAAAGTTGGACATTCTGTGTGTATGGTATGTGTGTGCGTGTGTGTGTGTGTATCTGTCTTTGGGAGGATGCTGCGGAGTGTTGCTGGGCAACAGGCCAGTCATTGGCGCATCCACCCACATCTATCTTAATTTTATATATAAGAAGATCATCTAAAGGATCAGGATTTACTCACCTGGCTGGCACACAGTCTTGCAGACAGGGCACACGTGACAGAATTTACACATCTGAAAGAGAGAGAGAGAGGGGGAGAGATGCAGAGAAACAGAATAAAGAAAAAATGACAGCAAGGAAGACAGAAAGAACAACCATGGAGGAGCAAAAGAAAAAGAAAGAGAGAGAAAGAAAGAGCGAAAGAAAAAGAGAGAAAGAGGTTGTTGTCAAATCAGTCAAAAACAGGCTTGAAGTCCTCACTGTGTATGGTGTTTTGTCGGCGACACTTTGTGTGGTGATGAAGAAATAGATTTGTGCATCAGAGCTGATGTTGAGTTGGTAGATTCTGGGTTCTGCACAGGTACTGCTGGCCTCCAAATGTTACCTAAACGTGACGAAGGATAATCAGTCCGACCCTGGGTGGACTTCTGACGTGTGCAGTTATGCTGCTCCTGCTAATATTTATTTCCTCCATTTGGCCCAAGCCTAGATCATTATCTAATCTAAACCAGGCTGATTGCGCTTTCTGCAGTGTTTGAGGTGCAGATGAATGGGGGGTTTGACCCTCACCTTGCAGTCGTCACAGTGCTCAGACTTGTCTCCTTCTTCACACGGGCATTTATCACAGCTGTCACAGTGCTGCAACAAACACAAGACATGGTGAGCATGAGTAGAAAAACGACGATGTGGTGACAAACTCTTTGTCTTACAGTCTCTTTGTCTCCTACTGCTGATTCATGACCCTGAATGGCAACGTTTTTGGCACAAAATATAATCGGACACCCAATCGTGGACTGACGTCAGGGGTAAGTGGTGGGAACAGTAGCAATGAAGAACATTTTGAGTGACTGGGAATTTTTTGAACAATACGAGGTCTGTTAGAAAAGTATCCGACCTTATTATTTTTTTCAAAAACCATATGGATTTGAATCACGTGTGATTACATCAGACATGCTTGAACCCTCGTGGGCATGCGAGACTTTTTTCACGCCTGTCAGTTACGTTATTCGCCTGTGGGCAGTCTTTGAGTGAGGAGTCGCCCACCCTCTCGTCGATTTTGTCATTGTTTAGGAATGGCTCAAAGACTGCTGCTTTGTTTGATCAAAATTTTTTCAAAACTGTAAGACACAACTGAGTGGACAGCATTCGATAAATTCAGCTGGTTTTCAGTAAAAATTTTAACGGCTGATGAGACATTTTGGTCTGGTAGTGTCGCTTTAAGGACGGCCCACGGTGCCTGACGGCGATCTGCGCTTCGAGGCGGCAACGTCTCGCCATTTCAAGTTGAAAACTTCCACATTTCAGGCTCTGTTGACCCAGTAAGTCGTCAGAGAACAGAGAACTTTCAGAAGAAGTCGGCATGAGGAGTTTATTCGGACATTCCATTGTTAACGGACATTTTGTAATGAAAGAACGTGCGGGCAGAGTCGCATGTCGGGCCGTTGGAGGTGTTTTTCCTGTGGTGGCGCACACAGATTTGCCAAGTCATCACGGAAACGACTCGGCGAATTTACGCGCATGTCTTTCATTACAAAATGTCCTTAAACAATGGAATGTCCGCATAAAGTCCTCATGCCGGCCTCTTCTGAATCTTCTCTGTTCTTTCACGACGTCCTGGGTGAATTAAGCCTTAAATTATGATGTTTTCAGGTCGAAACAGGCCGACGACGGCGCTTGGAAGCGCTGTGCGACGTCCCGCTCCGTGGGAAGTCCTTACACTGACAGAAACACCCCATAATCTCTCATCAGCCGTTAAACTTTTCACCGAAAACCAGCTAAATTTCTCGAATAGTGTCCACTCGGATATTCCTCACAGGTCCAGAAAAAATTTTGATAAAGCAACGCGCGCCGTCTCGAGCAGCGTGTGAAACAAAGGAATTCAGCCGAGAGGGCTGAACCACATCTCACTCAAGGCCTGCCCACAGGGAAATGACGTCACTGACATGCATGAAAAAACTCACGCATGCGCACGAGGGTTCAAGCATGATTGGTGTAATCGCACGTCATTCAAATCCATATAGTTAAAAAAAAATAAAAGTGTCGGTTTCTTATCTAATACACCTCGTATTTATCATCAGTGGTGGTTCTGCACTGAATTACTCCCCAGGCGAGAACCCCTCCAAGCGCCCCCCCCCCCCCAAAAAAAATGGCCAAAAGTTTGCACAAACAGCCTGTTTTTCTTATTTTATTATTATTTTTAATATTTTAGAAGTGCCCCTGAAATTGACATTGACATTAAAAGACTGCAGGCTACAATATAACTCTTATAGAAAACATCCAGGAATTGCAAATTTGACTAAACACGCCCTCACACATGATAAATGTCTGTCATTAGACGCTATATTAATCTGTCTTTTAGGGAGGAATGATGAGCTCTTTTATTAAGGTGCATATTTGTCTCAACATTCAGCTAAATATTTAGCTTGATGTTTGTAAAACCACCTAAAACAGTTGTGCGTTTTTAAAGGTTTAATGTGGTCTCACCATTTTCTTACTTATTTCTATCTGTTGCCAGCTGTCAGTCATGTTGACTGTGGTGTAGCACCAGAAGGATCATCTTGTTTGACTGTGTGGATCAAACTTAGATTTCCATCCTCTGTTGGATATTTCTGACGTATGCAGACAGACGCCTGTTGTAGATGTCAGTGATTCTGAAGCGCTGACTTTGACTTTCCTTCTGGTCCTGGTTTCATGGTTACAGTTTGTGATGACAGTCCGTCTATTTCTGAGTCCTTGTTATTTTTGTTCCTGAATCTTGTTTTTTTTTCCTGTTTGTGACCGTTATCTGATCTCACCAGGGGTGTAGCACCAAATTCTGGGCCCTAGATACTAGCCCTATTGAAGACACCCCCCCCACACACACAAACACACACTGTTATGGTCTGTTTTATTAATCCAAACACCAAATTTCTAATGCATAGTCAAATCATGTATACCTTAGATCACACCTGGGAGTCAGAACCCTTTTTAAAGTTGGGGGAGCAATATTGAGTTGGGGACGAAATTGCACCATTTTTCTAGAAAATGGTGCAATTTGGTCCCCCAGACCCCCCAACTCAATATACCTAGCTTTCCAGGTCACCTCTCTTTTCAAAGAATTTGGTTAGTAGCTACTTTCCCTCATTTAGTTTTCTTTCCCTGTCCTTTTTTCTCTTCTTTTTTGAAATCCGGACTTGGATTTTTTAGGAAAGACATATTTTATTTCAGCCTAAACACTAGGGCTGCAAGTAACGATTATTTATTTATCAATTCATCGGTCGATTATTTTTTCGATTAATCTTTTTTTTTTTTTACTTACATCTGAGTTTTGCCATTATTTCTTTAAGTGAGTTATTATTAAAAAGACTTTATCATGCATCAGCGTTTGACCTTGCAACAAAGTTATGTTATATTCTCGTCAAAAACATACCTGGAGTAGTGTTTAGTTTTATTTTGCACATACATACATCACCGACACACCACAGAGATTTCCATCAGGTTTCACCTGATTATGAGCATTTTTAGATGCCTACAGCAACTACGAGGTCTGTCAATAAAGTAACGGTCTTCACAATTTCTCTTATACTCACTCGACTGTTAAGCACTGAAAGCTGAGATAGGCATGTCCCAACTTGTCCTCTAACACTCCGAAACGGAGGTGTTCCTTTGTCTCGCTTCATCAGCGAATCGGTCGTGATGCGCGAAGCCTCTGCGCGGCTTTCTATGACAAAATCTCTTGTTAAAAGTGAAATCTGCCGGAAAATGGCTGATGTCCAGCTCTTGTGATATCCAGAGAAAGAGCACATGACGGTCTCATATCCACAGAGCCATCCGTTTAGAAATGATCCAGTGGGTTTGTGCCTCGTCGTCACAGCTCGGAGCGCGGCGCACCGACCGTCCTTAAAGGGGTCCTTAAAGCTGTAGTTAAAGTCCTTATTCTCTGTGAAGCCTGTAAAATTTTCACCGAAAGCCAGATAACTTTTTCGAATGGTTTCCAGGTGCCAGTCTCTAACAGCTTCTGAAAAAATTATGATGGAAAAAAAGTCCTTTTCATTCCACCATTTCCAGACAATGAAAATCCGACGAGGGGGCAGGACCACTCCTTCCCAAGGCGTGCTCACAGGCGAATGACGTCACCGACAGGCGTGGAAAAACTCACGCATGCGCACGAGGGTTCAAGCATGTCTGACGTAAAAACATATGAATGAAATCCATATAGTTTTTGAAAAAAATAAAACGGGCCGCTACTTTATAGACAGACCTCGTATCTCAACAACTGACAACATATTACAGCAAGAGTCCACAAAAGTACAGTGAGGAAAATAAGTATTTGAACAGCTGGTGATTTTGCAAGTTCTCCCGCTTAGAAATGATGGAGGGGTTTGAAATTTTCATCTTAGGTGCATGTCCACTGTGAGAGACATAATCTAAAAAAAAAAAAAAAATCTGGAAATCACAATGTTATTAAAAAATCATACATTGTGATTTCCGGATTTCCTTGTGTTCAAATACTTATTTTCCTCACTGTATTTTAAAGGCCTGGCTAAAGTGTAATATGTGATCTTTAAAAACATGTTTTCATGAAAAAAGACACAAATGTGCAGTTTACTGCATTTGATTTTTTCTTGTGTAAAAACACAGCTTAGATGTCGTTTGACTAAAACAAATTGTCATTAAACTTAAATAAAACAGGGGTGAAGTGGAGGTTTAAGAGTCATTAGGTGTTCACAGGAAACAGTTATTTATTTCTATATTTATTTATTTAGGTTCATTGTTAGTTAGATTTATCTTTTCTGTTGTGTTTAATCAGGTTCTTTTGTTTCTTTCTCTAAAACTGTATTGTAGCATTACTGGTTATTATTACTGTATTGTTGTTGCTATTATTACTAATATATAAATAAATAAATAAAAAATAAATAAAACAATTTGTAATACATTTGGCTCTTTTACAACAACAAACGCTGAGCCATGAATTATTATACAGAAAACAAATGCACACAAATGCCCTGGCAGCTGCAACAGCTTAATGCTAACTTTAACATTGAAAACGCCATAGACATGCTAACGCATTAGCATCGGTCCCGTTTTTAAGTCATAAAAATACATCTATCAACTGTTTCAGAAGACCATAACAGGTCGGTTTAACATAAAAGGTAAATATTACTCACAGACATATGCTCTTTGGGTTTTAGGGGGAAAATTAAGATAAAACAAAATAAAACAATGACTCAACGAAGCATTAGATCGAACCACTGCTTCGATATGCGAATCACTGCTTCGATTGGTTCAAGGTTTAAAGCAAAGCCACGCTGCAGAAACAGTTGATTTATATGGAAGAAACTAAACATTTGCGGTAAAACAAAGTTATTTAACAACTAATCGATGACTAAATTAGTTGACAACTATTTTAATAATCGATTAAATAGATTAGTTGTTTCAGCTCTACTAAACACCTCCTCTTTCTGTCAGATCCCATTTGGGATGTGTGTGTGTGTGGGGGGGGGCAGAGTGTCACCTGTGCGCCTGGACTAAACCATTATACAACAGTGCAGGGGTGGAAGGGCCCTCAGAGATCTTTCAATATTATTGTTAGAGCAGAATTATGTTTCGCAACATTTATACCAGTAGTCTCCAAACTATTCCAGAAAGGGCCGAGCGGGTGCAGGTTTTCTTTGCAGCCACTGACTCCAGCAGGTGATTTCACTGATTAACATCCCTTGGAGCAGGTGGGATGAGTTTGGAGCAGGTGGGATGAGTTCATCAGTGAAATCACCTGCTGGAGTCAGTGGCTGCAAAGAAAACATGCACCCTCTCGGCCCTTTCTGGAATACTTTGGAGACCACTGATTTATACATTCATTCTAATTATATTCTTTTACAACATGTATTGTATAGACATTAATAACATGCAACACAAAAATGTATTTAATGCCAGTTTTTTGTGGGGCCCCCCATACTCTGGGCCCTGGGTACATAGTACCCTTTACCCCCCCAGTCCGACGCCCCTGGATCTCACATCAGTCACATCACCAGTGATGACACAGAAAGCAGAATGAAATCAGAACTGAATCTGATCTCTGAGCACAAACACAAAGGAAGGTAACAGGACAAACGCATAAATTAAACTGGAGATGTTCAGACGGCTCATAAAACAGCAAGGAGCCCAAATCTCACATCAAATAATTTGATTTGGCACATTCACACTCTGCTATATTTAATGAATCTAGTTTTGTAAACCGGCCCAACATACCTCAGTTCTTTAAATATTAAACAGAATATACTGTAAAATACAATACAATTAATTATTCAAGTCACTTCAGCTCGTAATGTGGATGCAGCTCAATTTCTAAACCCTCAGTGGTGGGCAGTTTGTCCTGTCTGGTGAAATTCGAACTTGTTCTTATCTGTTTGACAATCAGGAGGACTCTTCAGCAGAAGACAGTTTTGAGATGTGCACAAACATGTTTTAGCTGTTTAGAAAAGTGTGGGAATAATGCACAAGTAGTTCATACAGCTTATAAAGCTGTATGAACTACTCGTGTAATGAGACTCAGGTGTATTCAACAATAGCTGGAAATACTCACCAATCATCAGTAATGAGTATGATAGATAGAAATGTAACAGTGGAAAATAATGTTTTTTTCATGATATTTTAATAAACTGGGCTTGATTTCCTCAGCTTTTTAATCAGGATGCAAACTGGTGTCGAAATCTGCAATGGGAGACAATATCTTTTTTTGTGGCCAAAATATTGTATTTATTTATTGTAGTTGCAATTAGTATAAGGCACTTGACAAGTTTCAGTAACATGTAAGGGCTTGTTTTCAGATAAATACATCTTAAAAATCTTAAGAGTCTCAGAAACATCTTGGTTTGAGTCATATATGAGAGAAAACAAACTTTTTGACATTTTTGAGATGCTGTGTGTTATGCTCTGCCCCATGTCACTGGTTGAATTATCTGTTTATTTTACTTTTGCCACACGTGAGCTCTGTTTGAGTTTATTCTTAGCCTTTATTTTCTTGTTGATCTCTTTTCAGGTCTTACATTTGTTTCCTGCTTTAATTCTTTGTTCTTTCATGTTTGGTCTTCTTTATTTTATTTCTTATTTATTAGGCCTTGGATTTTGTTTGTCTTTGGTTTTGTTTTAGGTTCATCAACTTGTCAGTACCTGTTCACTTTGTGTTTGTCTAACTGCACTATCTTGCACCAGCTTCCAAGCCTACACAAATGTAGACTTGGTGTACAGTTGTACACCAAGTCTACAGACCTACAAGCCTACAGGATTTACAAGCCTATAGTTGTACACCAAGCCAAACCAGTGCTGTAATGTAACAAAATAGAAATACTTTGTTACTGTACTTAAGTAGAATTTTGACGTATCTGTACTTTACTCCGTTATTTAAATTTCTGGTGACTTCCACTTTTACTTCACTACATTTCCTCAAGAAAATGTATACTTTTACTCCGATACATTTCACATCTTCGTTACTCGTTACTACAATACAAAAGTACAAGAAATTTGATTGGGCAGTGCCTGCTTGCAGAGGTAAATGCAGCGGTGTGCCGTGCCAGGAAGAGATACAGTCCTCACCAGCTGCACCGGAGGGGTCCTCATTTCACCCCTGCAGCAAGTGCTGTGTTGGACATAAAACAAGTTTAAAAGACAAAAGAAAAAGAAAAAGTTGATACTGCGCCCCCGCTCAGGAAGAGGAGACTGGAGGGTGAAAAGGGGACCATCTGCACTCCGGACTTCATACACACGCACGCCAATGCACACCCACATACATGGATTGGCTCCCGCTGGAGTTAACACACACACTTAACATACATGTAAGTACTGACAAAACTGGCCAGTGCGGCTATTTCATTTAAATTATTTTATTTGAAATTTCTCGGGAGATGCGGTGTGTAAAAGTAGTGCCATGTTTGGATTTGAGAGCGCAAAGAGCACCGTGTTTGGTTGCTTTGCAGTGGTTGGTGGTGATGACGCTTGCATTTTTTTTCTTAAATTTGGCACAACTGTGTAGCTATAAATGACTGTTCTGTTTCACAAGAGCCTGGCTGTTGTGTTTAACAGAAAACTGTGTGTGGGTCTTCCAGGAAAAAGACTGTGTGGTCTTCAGAAAAAGAACGGCACTCATCCCCTCACCAACACCAACTGCTCCGCCAGAGGCGAATCCAGATTTTACTTTTACTCAATACTTTTACTTAAAGTACATTTTATATGAGAAATTTACTTTTGATACTTAACCCTATTCACTTTAGTGAGCACAATATAGAGAAAGCAATTGCCATGGGGTCCAATGGACCCCAAAAGTCCTGAATAGGGTTAAGTACAATACATTTCAGATACTTTAAGACTTTTACTCATGTAATATTTTTAAAGGAGACTTTAACTTTTACCAAAGTAATTTTATGAAACAAATACTTGATTGAAAAATACTTGAGTGAAAATACTTGTACTTTCACTCAAGTATCACTTTGAGGTACTTTATACAAGACTGCTTCAAACCCACGCTTCGCCTTGGATGCAACATTTTTTTTCTTGATGCAGCCATCCCAGCGCACAATGCTCTACACCGGCCTGGTGTGAAAGGGGCTTCAGTAAGTCCTTTCAGCTTCTCCCTTGTTTCACTCAGGGTCTCCACAGAAGATCCAAGGTGAAATTTGCATGCTGATTTGGCAAATGTTTGGCTGAACAAAAGTTTGGAAGGACCTTAACATTTGCCATCCTGTTCTTTTTCATTTTCAGGAGGAATGAAAAGTCTGTAGACATCCAACAGTTACATGGAATCATGAAGAGACATCACAGAACATGCAGACATTCCATGAAATGAAATGACCCACACAAAGACACAGAGAAAAGTTTTGTCTGAAGAACAGCAAAGACAGTGGCTAGTGGCACTGCAAGAACTGGTTCTCAGTACCAGATCAACAGAAGCAAAGGCCTGCCACACCAGACAGGATCCCAATTCAGAAGGTGTAAAGACCAAAGGATAAGCAAGTGACAGGGCTCATCAGTATGACAAAAATTAAATAAATAAATTGAGAGGCCTCACCTCTCTGGGAACCATTACCTTATCATGGTGGAGAGGTTTGTGTGCCACTATGAATCTGAGAGCTGTGTTGTCTGGAGCCTTTGTGTTCCTGGTAGGGTCTCCCATGGCAAATTGGTCTCCGGCGAGGGGTCAGACTAAGAATGGTTCACAAGAAACCATTCTCAAATGAGGAAGAGGAAATATGATCCAGCCCGGTCAATTTTGTAATTGTATCATCTGATCAGAGGCCACATGTTCTGGACACTTGGGTGAAGAGAGGGGCAGAGCTGTCAACTTATCACCATCGGGTGGTGAGTTGGATCAGAGGGTGGGAGAGGACTTTGGACAGATGTGATAAGCCCAAATGGATAGTGTGGGTGAACTGGGGACATCTGGAGGAGCCCACTGTCCAACAGATCATCAACTCACACTTCCGACGTAGCTTTTCTAGCATCCCTGTGGAGGTTGGGTCATTGAACCAGAATGGGCAATGTTCAAACCTTCTATTGCTGAAGCTGCAGCAGGGAGCTGTGGCCTGAAGGTCTTAGGTGCCTCAAGGGGTGGCAACCCTCAAACAGCATGGTGGACACTGGTGGACAGGGATGCCACCCAACTGAAGATGGAGGCCTTCGGGGATATGTTATCTCGGAGGACTCCGGAGGCAGTTGCAAGGTAGTGACAGGCCCGAAGGGTGGCAGCCTCTGCTGTGGGGGAGGCAGAGCAGCTGGTGTGGGAGGAGTTTGGAGCAACCATGGAGAAGGACTTTCGGTTGACACCAAGGTGCTTCTGGCAGACCTTGAGGTACCTCAGGAGGGGAAAACGGGGAACCATCCAAGTTGTCTACATCCTCTGTTGACCTCAACTGAGCATGTAATCTGACGCTGGAAGGAACACTTTAAGGAACTCCTGCATCAGACCAGAGCAGAGCTGGAAGCTGATGGCGGATTATCATCAATTTCCCTGGTGGAAGTCGCTGAGGTAGTCAAACAACTCCACAATGGCAAGGCCCCGGGGGTTGATGAGATCCGTCCAGAAATGCTGAAGGCTCTGGGTGTGGAGGGACTGTCTTCAATGAGACATCTCTTCAACATTGCGTTGAAGACACATCAGCAAAGACACATCCCACCCCAGCAACCACCTGTTTGACCTACTACCCTCCGGCCAACGGTATAGGTCAATCAAAACTAGGACAAACAGACTCTGGGACAGCTTTCTCCCCAGAGCGATCACTGCACTGAACAATAACAAATCACTCTAATCTGCACCTTTCAAGTTTCTTGTGCAATATCTGTAAACCATGTGCAATATTCCCGTGCAATATGATTCCACAGTTGTATATAATTCTCGTTTTACATTTTACTTGGTTCACATTTTATTTTATATTATTTTATTTTACCTTATGTTTATATTAGTTGTACATATACTCGGAATAATTTATCATTAAATTTCACTATCTTTTATTTAACTAAAAATTACTCGCACCACGGAAAGCACCTTTTTGGAGTTGCACTAAATCTCGCTGCAATGCAAATTACTATGACAATAAAGGCAATTCTGATTGTGATTCTGATTCTGATTCTGAAGAAACCTGCTAACCAGAAAGGAAAAAAAAGGGGGAGAGGGAAAAAAATAAATTATTTTCACAGCCATACAGTCTTGTAGACGCAGCAACGCAGTTTTGAGTTATTGTTAAAATTTTAAACTAATTCCAGACAAGTTCATTAACGTCACCTCTGTCATTTTTACAAAGTGAAAATATCAGCTATATGTTTTAGTTTTAAAGTAATGCACTAATTTGGAAGGTTTGAGCATTTACAGATACACATGACAAAAGTCATTATGGGAAAATGAGTTTCCTGTCATCAGTGGTTGGTCGGTTTATATTTATGTAAATACCAACACACAAGTTACTGTAACGTGTGTGTTGGTTTTTACAAATAAATCTGTATTTGGAAATATGTCAGGTTTTTTTCATTTGTAAAAAAAGGCAATTTGAAAAAAAAAAAATTCTGTTTGTTAAGTAATTCAGCACTTTATAGCAAATGTGTGGCAATTGGTATTCACACTCCCATCCAGTAAATGGCAGTGTTCATGGCAGTGTGGCAGTGTCCATCCACTGTGGTCTGTGGATCAGCTGCTCTTTGTCTTCACTAAAACATGACTGAAGACTCGACCTTTCTCAACTGTAGCTCCCAGGCTTTGGAATAAGCGCCCTCTTATGTGAAGTCGGTCCCCACATTGCCTGTTTTTAAACACTCATAAAACTGTGTTTTTATTCCTTGGCTTTTAACACAGCATAATTGTGGTGTGTTCTTGCTCAAAGTGCCTCTTTCTTTGTCTTTGGATTTATTGTTGTTTTTTTGCCTTGTTTATCTGCTTTACAAAGTTACTGTATAAATAAGGTTGGATTGGATTGAACTGGACATACCTCACAGAATTCACAAAATGCGCACAAAGAGCCTTCATGATAGGAGTCATCATCATCATCATCATCGTCGTCATCATCATCGTCATCATCTGCTGCCGTTGAACGTAATACAGTCATCATAAACATTTCTGAAAATGGCCGGGCTGACACTCAGACTCAATCACTCAAGAAGCAGAAGCTCCAGTACAGCCGGACAACACAAACCCACCGAAACACAAAACCAGCTTATCGTTGTTGACAGTGAAATCAAGAATAGGAATAAAGCAACAAGAAAATACATACAATCCTGAAAAGGTTTTGAAAATTCTTTGTACATCCACACATCTGGACAACAGCACACATGCAGTTGGTTTGTTACTAAACAGTTTTTTTAGCATCTTGTGTGTAGTTTTTGTGATTGCTGTTTGTTAAAAACAAAACAAGGCATGACATATAATAGAGTGGGGTGTGGTCATCACATGGCCCCTTACATGTGCCATTAAAGTCTTTTTCAGGTTTTCTTAACTAGGTGGTCTGAAGTTCATGATCATATTTAACATAAATTAAAATATACATTAACATATTTTAACATAATTTTTTACAATATGTAATCGGGAGCATCTGTATCACGTACCAGCATAAAAACATTTTAAAAAATTAGTTTTGTTGCGTAAGAACAGTTTCATTCATTCATTTTTTAAACCTGATTACTCCAAATAAGGGGAGCTGGAGCTGGTCCCAGCGGCCACAGGGTGTGAGGCGGGGACAGGCCGGCAATTGTTTCTTTCACAAAATAAAATAAAATAAAATAAAACAAATCTTACATGTTGATTTTGGTATAAAGAACAGTAAGAATTTAAATTCAATTTTCTTTTGACCTGTTAACATTGTAACGTAGAGGATTTAAGTAAAAGATGAAATACATCATCAAAATTCTACAACTTTTACACAGTACTTGTATCATAAAGAGAATGACAAAAAATATAGAAAAAAATATGATAAATGTATTCAGGATTTTAGAAATAAACTATTTGTGAAGAAGTTAAATTAATATAAATATTAAAAGCTACATACAGCTGAACCTTGTAATCAATCCCAGATAGCAGTTGTGTGATAAAGGTTAGAACTGTAAAATATAACATTAGACAATTAAAAAAACAGTGAGATGAACTCTATTGTGATGTTTAAAGATTGTGAGGATCTTATTTCATTATGTTACAGTCCAAAACAAACACAGAAACTGTACTATGATGGAGAGATCTATTTATGATTATTGTTGATGTTTGGGATCATCACTGATATTTTAGATTGTTTTAGAAGACTGAGATTATTGCTGATTCTTTGAATTATTACTGATGCATGGGTTTATTGGTGATTGGGATTAATGTTTTATTTTGTGATTATTGCTGATGTTTGGGATTATTGTTTGTGTTTGAGATTATTTTTTGACATTTAGGATTATTGCTGAAATTGGGGATTACCACCAATATTTGGGATGATTAGTGATTCTTGGGATTATTGCCTGTGTTTGTTTGCTGATTTTGGCATTATTTCTGATGTCTGGAATTACTGCTGATGTGTAGGATTATTGTTTATGTTAGGATTATTGCTGTTGTTTGGGATCATTGTAGGTATTTCTGATTTTTGCTGTTGAGAGGTATTATTGATGATTATTGTTGATGTTTGTATTGCTGTTGCTGTTTATAATTATTGCTGATATTGGATGATAGAGATTATTGTTGATGTTTCATATTATTCCTGATCTTTGGGGTTATTGCTGTTGTTTAGGATTAGTGCTGATGTTTAGGATTGTTGCTGATGTTAAGGACTATTGCTGATATTAGAGATTATTGCTGCTGTTTGGGTTTTTTGATGATCTTAAGGATTATTGATTGCTTTTGTTTATTGATTGCTGATGTAGGCAATTATTACTGGTGTTTCTGATTTTTGCTTATGATTGGTATTATTGCTGGTGCATGAAATTATTGTTTATGTTTGGATTATTGCTCATGTTTGCTGATATTGCTAGTGTTGGGCATTATTACTGGTGTTTCTGATTTTTGCTTATGATTGGTATTATTGCTGATGCATGAAATAGTTGTTTATGTTTGGATTATTGCTAATGTTTGCTGATATTGCTAGTGTTGGGGATTATTACTGGTGTTTCTGATTTTTGCTTATGATTGGTATTATTGCTGATGCATGAAATTATTGTTTATTGTTGTGTGGGCCGCCAGAAGAGGAGGTACTGCTGGCCCACCACCAGAGGGCGCCCTGCCTGAAGTGCGGGCTTCAGGCACGAGAGGGCGCTGCCGCCATGGACACAGCCGGGGGTGACAGCTGTCGCTCATTACCTCTTGACAGCTGTCACCCATCTACTCAACATCATCTCACTCCATAAAGACCAGACGTCATCTCCACCTCGTTGCCGAGATATCATACTTCATAGGAGGTAATACTCTCAGCCTTTTTGTGAGATTTGTAACTCTGTTATTGTGAGAATTTGCAGGAGAACCGGTCGTTTGTGAGGAGGCTGTGCAAGACGGCGCTCCTTTTCAGCTGAGACCGCTGCAACATATTGAATGAGAGGTGGAGGTGGCATTCCCACCGTTGTTGTTACTGGGTGTACACACACCCACACTTGACTGTCTTTGTTCTTCGCCAGCAGTACCAGATCCGACAGTCGGGGACGGTGATCACCTGGGAATTCGGGACTTGGCGGCTCCAGTATTCACCAGGTTCTGTGGCGGTGGAAATCGTGTGGTTCCGGCTCTTCTCAGGACAGATGTCTTCTATCCTCGAGCCTGCCCACATGTCACCTCTGTGTATTGACTGTTATGATATTCTGTGATTGTCTGTATGTTCGTTGTGCACATTCACAACATTAAATTGTTACTTTTTGGCTCATCTATTGACCGTTCATTTGCGCCCCCTGTTGTGGGTCCGTGTCACTACACTTTCCCAACAGGATATCTCGGCCAGCGTCATGGACTCCGAGGGGCGTCACCCAGCTGTTGAACGACCAATGGGAGAGCAGGGAGCGCAGGCTTCTGCAGGAGACGTGATTGGTGAGCTGCAGCACATTCTCACCGCCTTTATGGCTCGGTTGGATCAAATGACTGAGCAAAACATCCTCCTGAACCGCAGGGTGGAGGCTCTCTCCGCACAGATGGCGGCGAGCGCTCAGGGCGCTGCTGCGGCTCGTCCTCCTGCCGACCCTGTGCAGGATATAAACGTTCCAGTGGTGGTTCAACAACCCCTCCCACCATCCCCTGAAGCATACATAAGCCCTCCTCAGCCGTACGGAGGTTGTGTGGAGACGTGCGCGGACTTTCTTATGCAGCGTTCGCTCGTCTTCGCACAACGTCCCGTCATGTACGCGTCAGATGCTAGTAAAATAGCTTATGTGATTGCTCTGCTTCGGGGTAAAGCACGCGCCTGGGCTACGGCGCTCTGGGAACAGAACTCACGGTTGTTATCAGCATACACTGGATTTGTGGGGGAGTTCAGAACAGTGTTTGATCACCCTAACAGAGGAGAGACCGCTTCAACTGTGCTGCTGTCAATGAGACAGGGACGCGAGAGTGCAGCCGCTTATGCAGTCAACTTCCGCATCGCGGCTGCGAGGTCCGGCTGGAATAACGTTGCGCTCCGCGCCGCCTTCGTAAACGGACTGTCGTTGGTTCTGAAGGAGCAGCTGGTAGCTAAGGAGGAACCGCGGGATTTAGATGGGCTTATCGATCTCGTTATACGGTTAGACAATCGGTTGGAGGAACGCCGTCGGGAGCGAGGCGAAGGACGTGACCGGATACGCGCCGCCCCTCTCCCTTCCGGGTTCGATAAGGCGCCGCCCTCCCCACGCTCCACAGCCGCAGCGCTTTGTGGGGCAACAGCTCCCCCTGCTGACATTGTTAGGGAAACGCACAGGGCCAAAATGGGGAGGCTGATCCGTGGAGAGTGTTTTCTCTGCAGCTCAACTGAGCACACACAGAGAAACTGCCCCAAACGGCCAAAACGACAACAACCGCCCTTAGAGACTGGGCTAAGGAGGGGTCAAACCATTCACGTGAGACACACACAAATTGCCACACGACTCCCAGTCACAATCCTGAGCGGGGATTTAACCCTTCAAGCCCGAGCACTGGTGGACACGGGGTCAGAAGGGAATCTGCTAGACAGCAGATGGGCAAGGGAGGTAGGGCTCCCTCTGGTGGCGCTTCCTTCGCCATTGCAGGTGCGGGCACTAGATGGCACCCTCCTCCCTTTACTCACACACAAGACACAACCAGTAACTCTGGTAGTGTCTGGAAACCATCGGGAGGAGATTGAGTTTTTTGTGACTCCTTCTACCTCCCGCGTGATTTTGGGCATCCCATGGATGTTGAAGCACAATCCCCGGATTGATTGGCCGTCTGGGGTGGTGGTTCAGTGGAGCGAAACCTGCCATCGGGGGTGTTTAGGATCCTCGGTTCCTCCCGGTTCACAGACTAAGGAGGAGGTCAAAGTCCCTCCCAATCTGACGGCAGTGCCGGTTGAGTACCACGATCTTGCTGACGTCTTCAGCAAGGATCTGGCACTCACCCTTCCCCCGCACCGTCCGTACGATTGTGCCATTGATTTGGTTCCAGGCGCTGAGTTCCCGTCCAGCAGGCTGCACAACCTCTCACGACCTGAGCGCGAATCAATGGAGACCTACATCCGGGACTCATTAGCTGCCGGGCTGATCCGGAACTCCACCTCCCCGATGGGGGCAGGTTTCTTTTTTGTGGGCAAGAAAGATGGCGGACTTCGTCCATGTATTGATTACAGGGGGCTGAATGAGATTACGGTTCGCAACCGATACCCGTTGCCATTGTTAGATTCCGTGTTCACCCCCCTGCATGGAGCCAAAATCTTTACTAAGCTGGATCTTAGGAATGCGTATCACCTGGTTCGGATCCGGAAGGGAGACGAATGGAAGACGGCATTTAACACCCCGTTAGGTCACTTTGAGTACCTGGTCATGCCGTTCGGCCTCACCAACGCCCCCGCGACGTTCCAAGCCTTGGTTAACGACGTCTTGCGGGACTTCCTGCACCGATTCGTCTTCGTATATCTGGACGATATTCTCATCTTTTCTCCGGATCCTGAGACCCATGTCCAGCATGTACGTCAGGTCCTGCAGCGGTTGTTAGAGAACCGACTGTTTGTGAAGGGCGAGAAGTGCGAGTTTCACCGCGCGTCTTTGTCCTTCCTGGGGTTTATAATCTCCTCCAACTCCGTCGCCCCTGATCCGGCCAAGGTTGCGGCGGTGAGAGATTGGCCCCAACCAACAAGCCGTAGGAAGCTGCAACAGTTCCTCGGCTTTGCTAATTTCTATAGGAGGTTCATTAAGGGCTACAGTCAGGTAGTTAGCCCCCTGACGGCCCTGACCTCTCCAAAAGTCCCCTTCACCTGGTCGGATCGGTGCGAAGCCGCGTTCAAGGAGTTGAAACGACGGTTCTCTACTGCGCCAGTTTTGGTGCAGCCCGACCCTAGCCGCCAGTTCATGGTTGAAGTGGACGCCTCTGACTCAGGGATATGAGCCGTGCTGTCCCAGAGCGGAGAGACCGATAAGGTTCTTCACCCGTGTGCCTACTTTTCCCGCAGGTTGACCCCGGCTGAACAGAACTATGACGTCGGCAATCGAGAACTCCTTGCGGTGAAAGAGGCTCTTGAGGAGTGGAGACACCTGTTGGAGGGAGCGTCTGTGCCGTTCACGGTTTTCACTGACCATCGGAACCTGGAGTATATCAGGACCGCCAAGCGGCTGAACCCCAGGCAAGCCCGCTGGTCACTGTTCTTCGGGCGTTTCGACTTCCGGATCACCTATCGCCCCGGGACCAAGAACCAGAGATCGGATGCCTTGTCCCGGGTACATGAAGACGAAGTCAAAACAGAGCTGTCGGATCCACCAGAGCCCATCATTCCGGAGTCCACTATCGTGGCCACCCTCACCTGGGACGTGGAGAAGACCGTCCGGGAGGCCCTGGCACGGAGCCCGGACCCTGGAACCGGTCCGAAGAACCGTCAGTACGTCCCACCAGAGGCCAGAGCTGCAGTCTTGGACTTCTGTCACAGTTCCAAGCTCTCCTGTCATCCAGGGGTGCGAAGGACCGTGGCAGTTGTCCGGCAGCGCTTCTGGTGGGCGTCTATGGAGGCCGACGTCCAGGAATATATCCAGGCCTGCACCACCTGTGCCAGGGGCAAGGCAGTACATAAGAAGGCCCAAGGACTCCTCCAGCCGCTGCCGGTGCCTCATCGCCCCTGGTCCCACATCGGCCTGGATTTCGTCACGGGCCTCCCGCCGTCCCGGGGCAACACCACCATCTTCACGATAGTGGACCGATTCTCCAAGGCGGCCCACTTCATGGCCCTCCCGAAGCTCCCAACAGCCCAGGAGACAGCAGACCTCCTGGTCCACCACGTCGTCCGTCTGCATGGGATACCCTCCGACATCGTCTCTGATCGTGGTCCCCAGTTCTCCTCACACGTCTGGAGGAGCTTCTGCAGGGAACTGGGGGCCACCGTGAGCCTCTCGTCCGGGTACCATCCTCAGACGAACGGACAGGCAGAGCGGGCCAACCAGGACTTGGAACAGACCCTCCGCTGCGTCACATCCGCGCACCCGACGGCCTGGAGTAACCATCTGGCCTGGATCGCGTATGCGCATAACAGCCAGGTGTCTTCTGCCACCGGCCTCTCCCCATTTGAGGTGTGTTTGGGGTATCAGCCCCCGTTGTTTCCCGTGGTGGAGGGAGAGGTCGGTGTGCCCTCGGTCCAGGCCCACCTGCGGAAGTGCCGTCGGGTGTGGCGCTCCGCCCGTTCTGCCTTGTTGAAGGCCCGGACGAGGGCGAAGACCCATGCAGACCGCCGGCGATCCCCGGCCCCTGCTTACC
Source organism: Thalassophryne amazonica (assembly GCF_902500255.1). Classification (NCBI taxonomy): domain Eukaryota; kingdom Metazoa; phylum Chordata; class Actinopteri; order Batrachoidiformes; family Batrachoididae; genus Thalassophryne; species Thalassophryne amazonica. Next base: position 87,063,232 of record NC_047118.1, read on the forward strand.
AGCCCGGGCAGGAGGTGTGGCTTTCCACGACGGACATCCCCCTCCAGGTGGACTCCCCAAAACTTCAGGACAGGTACATTGGCCCCTTCAGGATCCTCAAAGTCCTCAGTCCTGCCGCAGTGAAGCTCCAACTCCCGGCTTCACTGCGGATCCATCCGGTTTTCCACGTGTCCCGCATCAAACCTCACCACACCTCACCCCTCTGTGCTCCCGGACCGGCGCCGCCTCCTGCTCGGATCATCGACGGGGAGCCGGCTTGGACGGTGCGCCGGCTCCTGGACGTCCGTCGGATGGGTCGGGGGGTTCCAGTACTTGGTGGACTGGGAGGGGTATGGACCCGAAGAACGCTCCTGGGTGAAGAGGAGCTTCATCCTGGATCCGGCCCTCCTGGCCGACTTCTACCGCCGACACCCCGACAAACCTGGTCGGGCGCCAGGAGGCGCCCGTTGAGGGGGGGGTCCTGTTGTGTGGGCCGCCAGAAGAGGAGGTACTGCTGGCCCACCACCAGAGGGCACCCTGCCTGAAGTGCGGGCTTCAGGCACGAGAGGGCGCTGCCGCCATGGACACAGCCGGGGGTGACAGCTGTCGCTCATTACCTCTTGACAGCTGTCACCCATCTACTCAACATCATCTCACTCCATAAAGACCAGACGTCATCTCCACCTCGTTGCCGAGATATCATACTTCATAGGAGGTAATACTCTCAGCCTTTTTGTGAGATTTGTAACTCTGTTATTGTGAGAATTTGCAGGAGAACCGGTCGTTTGTGAGGAGGCTGTGCAAGACGGCGCTCCTTTTCAGCTGAGACCGCTGCAACATATTGAATGAGAGGTGGAGGTGGCATTCCCACCGTTGTTGTTACTGGGTGTACACACACCCACACTTGACTGTCTTTGTTCTTCGCCAGCAGTACCAGATCCGACAGTCGGGGACGGTGATCACCTGGGAATTCGGGACTTGGCGGCTCCAGTATTCACCAGGTTCTGGGGCGGCGGAAATCGTGTGGTTCCGGCTCTTCTCAGGACAGACGTCTTCTATCCTCGAGCCTGCCCACACGTCACCTCTGTGTATTGACTGTTATGATATTCTGTGATTGTCTGTATGTTCGTTGTGCACATTCACAACATTAAATTACTTTTTGGCTCATCTATTGACCGTTCATTTGCGCCCCCTGTTGTGGGTCCGTGTCACTACACTTTCCCAACAGTTTATGTTTGGATTATTGCTAATGTTTGCTGATATTGCTAGTGTTGGGGATTATTACTGGTGTTTCTGATTTTTGCTTATGAGTGGTATTATTGCTGATGCATGAAATTATTGTTTATGTTTGGATTATTGCTCATGTTTGCTGATATTGCTAGTGTTGGGGATTATTACTGGTGTTTCTGATTTTTGCTGATGAGTGGTATTATTGCTGATGCATGAAATTATTGTTTATGTTTGGATTATTGCTAATGTTTGCTGATATTGCTAGTGTTGGGGATTATTACTGGTGTTTCTGATTTTTGCTGATGAGTGGTATTATTGCTGATGCATGAAATTATTGTTTATGTTTGGATTATTGCTAATGTTTGCTGATATTGCTAGTGTTGGGGATTATTACTGGCGTTTCTGATTTTTGCTGATGAGTGGTATTATTGCTGATGCATGAAATTATTATTTATGTTTGGATTATTGCTGATGTTTAGGATTACTGTTGATGTTTGGGGTTATTGCTGATGTTTAGTATTGTTGTTAGGGCCAGCACAGTGGTGGCTTAGTGGTTAGCAGTGTTGCCTCACAGCAAGAAGGCCAGGGGATCAATTCCCACCTGTGGCCTTTCTGTGTGGAGTTTGCGTGTTCGTCCCGTGTTTGCGTGGGTTCTCTCTGGGTGCTCCGGCTTCCTCCCACATCCAAAGACATGCAGGTTAGGTGGATTGGAAACCTTAAATGGTCCACAGGTGTGTGTGCAGGTGTGAATGTGTTTGTTTGTCTATATGTGGCCCTGTGACAGACTGGCATCCTGTCCAGGGTGTAAGCCTGCCTCACACCCTATGACTGCTGGGATAGCCTCCAGCCCCCCATGACCCTTAATTGGGGTAAGTGATTGAAGATGAGTGACTGAGTGTTGATGTTAGGGATTATTGCTGATGTTATGGATTATTGATGTTGTTATGATTATTGTTGATGTTATGGATTACTGTTGTTGTTTGGATTCTTTTTATGTTTAGAATTATTGCTGATGTTAGATGTTATTGCTGAAAATAGAGATTACTGCTGTGGCTCAGGATTATTGTTGATGTTTTGGATTACCGTCTATGTTTACAATAATTTTTGATGTTTACTATTGTTTCTTATGTGTAGGAGGTTTAGGATTGCTCTTGATGATTTGGATTATTACTGATGTTTAGGGTTATTGTTGATGTTTAGGATTGCAATTGATGATTTGGATTATTGCTGATGTTTAGGATTATTGTTAATTTTTGGGATTATTGTTGATGTTTAGGACTGCTGTTGATGCTTTGGAGTACTGCTGATGTTTTGGATTATTGCTGATGTTTAGGATTATTGTTAATTTTTGGGATTATTGTTGATGTTTAGGACTGCTGTTGATGCTTTGGAGTATTGCTGATGTTTTGGATTATTGTTGATGTTTGTTAATATTGCTGATGTTTAGGAATATTGTTGATCTTTTGGATTGGTGTTGATGCTTTGGATTATTTCTGATGTTTGGGATTATTGCTGACGAATGATAGTTGCAGAGACATGAAAGTTGTTCAAGTCTGGGAATGATGACAGTTTAATCTGGAGCAAACACTCAATCTCAGTGAACCAGGCAGAAGAAACGGTCTGATGTTCTTCCACATGGTGTGACAGGTCAGATCCAAAACCACCAGCTCCTGCCTTTTGGCCAGGGTGGAATCATTTGATTTGTTTGGTGAAACACGTGGACAGTGGTCGGTGTGATGTTTTCCACGTGTGAGTGTTGACAGAAGAGAAAAAGCAGACAACCATTTCATCTCTTGACAATGTGTTATTTGACAAAGTATACAAAGAGATGTTTCTCTCTTTTCCCAAACACTCTCTCTCTGGGAAATGCAGTGTTGTCACACTTAATCACAAATGAGGAGTTGTACATCATTTTTGTCTTGAAATCAATAAATGACAGTTAATAAATTATTCAAATAATTTAATTCTTCCAGTCCCAAATAGGTCATTAAAGCAAAAAGGAGAAAATTGAACAAAACTTCCCACTACTGTAAGTAACATGTAAAATTCTCCTTCATATCTTAAACTAATGTTTCAGAACATGATGTTTGAAAAAAAAAGTTGAGGTTCGAGCATTGTATTGTTCCTAACGACATTCAGAGATACTTTTAGAAACACAGCCGACTTGGAAAATCAATTCTGTTCATTTCTTGAGCAGCAGGTGGCAGCAACACTCCACAGAGAAAGAAAGAGATTAAGAGATATGGAGAAAGAGAGAAACTTGTGATCTGAACTGATTTAATGTTGGCCCTCCTGCACCACCCCCAGTGCCCGCTTGCTTCTCCGGAGATGCTCTCAATATCACTGCCTCTCTTTCTTTCTCTGTTTCACATAAAGACACAAATACAGGTCAGTCTGATCCAAAACAAATGTCAACGTCAGAATTCATTCAAACGAAACACAAATCAACAGGTTTGTTTGTTTGTTGGTGTTTTTTTTTTTTTGTTTTGTTTTTTTTGGTTCATTCTCTCTCTCAAATCAGTGCTCCTGCAGTACTCAAGTTCACAGCTAGAGCACTGTACGAAGGACTTCGGACAGTTGGACTTCAGATGGGCCAGTTCAATTTCCCCAGAGTGCTCATAACTCTAGTTAAGCAGGGAAAAGAACACAAAGTCAGAGACAGCAAAACATCAAGGACAGCTGGAAAGGGGTGGAGGAGGGAGTCTAATGTCCTATGAGCTCTGATCACAATAGGAAAATAAAAACTGCCGAAGAGATGATGAGGTTGTATTGTCCACAAGAGGGGAGTGGCTAATGTTTGCTTAGCTCCTCCCCTTCACAGCCTTTACCATAGCCATTATGCATACACATTTGCACCTGCGTTATATTGTAACATTCTATAATGTTAACATATCCCAACCTGGGACAAAAAACTGGACACAGTTTTTAACCCTTAGAGGTGTCAAGAACATACCCTGAGGGCATTTTCTCAACTTTACAACACATTAACAAATTCCCCAAATAATAAAACAAATAATATCCATGTGTTGCGTATCAAAATGTTCAGAACAATCACAGCTTTCTGAATGTGATGTGTATTTGTCTAGAGCACTGTAGATATATGTTGAAAAGTTGATCAGGAAGCATCATTCAGGCTCCAACGGTTAAATATCAACCAGATGCTCTCGATGGTTAATGCAGATTGCAAATGTGTAACTCATTCATGCCAACAGGTGCATTATTAAAGTGACTGACCTTCATGATCATCTTCATCATCGTCATCGTCGTCATCGTCATCATCGTCGTCATCGTCATCATCATCATCATCGTCGTCATCATCGTCATCATCATCATCGTCGTCATCATCGTCATCATCGTCATCATCGTCGTCATCATCATCGTCATCGTCGTCATCATCATCATCGTCATCATCGTCGTCGTCATCATCGTCATCATCGTCGTCATCATCGTCATCATCGTCGTCATCGTCATCATCATCGTCATCGTCATCATCATCGTCATCATCATCGTCATCATGATCAGCCATCAGTCCTTGCTCAGAGGTGAATGGCAGATCTTGTGCCTTTGTAGTGGGAGCCATTGGAGTATGAAAGGAGCAAAGCAGCGCCAGGAGCAGCGCAAAAATCAAACTCCTCAATGATGCCATGTTCACAGACAAGACGAGACCAACTCAAGAGGAATAAAATCACTGCAGAACTCCAGCACTGCAGCTTTTGCCTGTTTGTCCTCTAAACACTCACAAACGTAAGCACAGTGACACATACACAAACTCAGAAAGATTTCAGCACTAGGAATGGACACCGAGAATGGCATCCAACAGGCAAGGTCGAGTGCACAGGTGGTATTCCAAGCAGGAATCCAAACACTTGTTCCCAACTCCTGGCAAAATGATCTGTAGAAAACCCGATGTCCTTTTAAAACTGGGGCCAAGACAAGGTTGACTTTCAGTCCAGTAGAGTAAAATGTGAAACGAGGTAAGACTGCAATAAAATGCTCAGTGGAGAGGCGTCAGTTGCTGGTCAAGACTGGAGACAGAGCAGGGACTAATGTGAGACCCACAGAAAAAGGGTGAGACCAACCTGTGGGGTAAGAGGAGATGAGGGGGTGGCAGTCCAGCTGACTGACAGGGGCACATGGTGGGCCGGACTGCCCTGTCCATAAGTTACTCAGTTAAGAAGCGAGTGATTGAGTTGGCTGGCTGGGGGTGGGGGGTGTAAGGAACAAGACACGCATACTTACTTTTCCATCATCATCAAATGTTCAAATTTAACTTGAGCAATGACCATGGCATAAGTGGGCTTGGGCGAGGATGACCATATATCGTGATCATCCACAGCAGAACGGTCATGCATGTATTCACACGTTAAGACAGAGAGAAGTGACCTGCTACGACACGCATCCAGAAGCTCTTCACACCCGTTTCCGGTCACCACCTACACTGGTTTGAATGGTTTTGGTTTCAAATCCAAAGGTTTACAAAGAACAACACAACAATCAAAGAAACACATCTTGAAAACTAAAGGATAAAGTTCCACAAGTCCACCCCCCCAATCAAGCCATGTGCCCCCATTACATGTGTACAACATGTTCAGTCAAAAGTAATAAATGTTAAATGTCTCAGGGCAGGTTGCCATCAGACTTGCTGAGCATATGTGCAGTTGGCAGGAGGCGGCTGGAAAGATGACACAGCCCATCTGGTTTTCAGTCTATAACGGATTTTTGCTTTGTGACATTCTCACATACAGAAATGACAGCAGACAATTACAACACAGAATTTGTTGGGTATTTGACAATGTATTTTTTTCTGCAGTGTCGCTTCAATATTAACAGTGTTGATGATACAGCCAGAACTTATGGACGGCTGTGAACTTCGACCTGGACCAGACACTGATCTGGAGCCTACCCCTCCCCCGACACACTGACCCAAAATAGTTCACACAGGGAGGAGTTGACAGCCACCCGGCTTAAAACCCTGCACTCTTTGAGTCAGTGTAATGTGACCCTCACGGCTCTGTGTGTGTGTGTGTGTGTGTGTGTGTGTGTGTGTGTGTGTGTGTGTGTGTGTGTGTGTGTGTGTGTGTGTGTGTGTGTGTGTGTGTGTGTGTGTGTGTGTGTGTGTGAGTGTGTGAGAGAGAGAGAGAGAAAGAGACAGAGACCAGTATAGTAGCCAACATCCACTGTCTGTCCCCACCACCATGTGGAACCAGGTCAGCAATTGGAAGCCAAAGATACCTCCCAAACTCAAACCAAAGACATGCAGGTTGGGCAAATTGGAAACTTTATAACTGTTCAGTTCTCCCTTGTAAAAGAGAAGGTTTAAATTAAAAATAAAAAAACCCTCAAATCCAGCTATGTAACACCACCTTAAATGCAGGCATGTAACATTACTTTAAATGCAGGCATGCAACACCACCTTAAATGCAGCTGTGTGTGTGTGTGTGTGTGTGTGTGTGTGTGTGTGTGTGTGTGTGTGTGTGTGTGTGTGTGTGTGTGTGTGTGTGTGTGTGTGTGTGTGTGTGTGTGAGAGAGAGAGAGAGAGAGACAGAGACCAGTATAGTAGCCAACATCCACTGTCTGTCCCCACCACCGTGTGGAACCTGGTCAGCAATTGGAACCCAAAGGTACCTCCCAAACTCAAACCAAAGACATGCAGGTTGGGCAAATTGGAAACTTTATAACTGTTCAGTTCTCCATTGTAAAAGAGAAGGTTTAAAGAAAAAAAGAAAAAATAACTCAAATCCAGCTATGTAACACCACCTTAAATGCAGGCATGTAACACCACCTTAAACGCAGCTATGTAACACCAACTTAAATGCAGGTATATAACATCACCTTAAATGCAGGCATGTAACACCACTTTAAATGCAGGCATGTAACATTACCTTAAATACAGCCATGTAACACCACCTTAAATGCAGCTATGTAACACCACCTGAAATGCAGCCCTATAACACCACCTTAAATGCAGGCATGTAACATTACCTTAAATGCAGCTATGTAACACCACCTTGAATGCAGCTATGTGTGTCTGTGTGTGTGAGAGAGAGCAAACAAGACAGAGACCAGTATGGTAGCCAACATCCACTGTCTGTCCCCACCACCATGTGGAACCAGGTCAGCAATTGGAACCCCAAGGTACCTCCCAAACTCAAACCAAAGACATGCAGGTTTGGCAAATTGGAAACTTTATAACTGTTCAGTTCTCCCTTGTAAAAGAGAAGGTTTAAATTAAAAACAAAAACCCTCAATCCAGCTATGTAACTCCACCTTAAATGCAGGCATGTAACACCACCTTAAATGCAGCTATGTAACACCACCTTAAATGCAGCTATGTAACATCACCTGAAATGCAGCTATGTAACACCACCTTAAATGCAGGTATGTAACATCACCTTAAATGCAGGCATGTAACACCACCTTAAATGAAGCTATGTAGCATCACCTGAAATGCAGCTATGTAACATCACGTTAAATGCAGGCATGTAACACCACCTTAAATGCAGGCATTTAACATTACCTTAAATGTAGCTATGCAACACCACCATAAATGCAGCAATGTAACATTACCTGAAATCCAGCTATGTAACACCACCTGAAATGCAGGCATGTAACATTACCATAATTGCAGGCATGTAATATTACCTTAAATGCAGCTATGTAACATCACCTTAAATGCAGCAATGTAACATTACCTTAAATGCAGCTATGTAACACCACCTTAAATGCAGCTATGTGTGTGTGTGTGTGTGTGTGTGTGTGTATGTAACATATGTAACACCACCTGAAATGCAGCCATATAACACCACCTTAAATGCAGGCACGTAACATCACCTTAAATGCAGCTATGTAACACCACTGTAAAACCAGCTATGTAACATCACCTGAAATGCAGCTAATGTAAAACCACCTTAAATGCAGCCATATAACACCACCTTGAGTGCATCTATGTATCACCACCTTAAATGCAGGCATGTAACATCACCTGAAATGCAGCTATGTAACACCACCTTAAATGCAGCTATGTAACATCACCTGAAATGCAGCTATGTAACACCACCTTAAATGCAGCTATGTAACATCCCCTGAAATGCAGCTATGTAACACCACCTTTAATGCAGCTATGTGTGTGTGTGTGTGTGTGTGTGTGTGTGTGTGTGTGTGTGTGTGTGTGTGTGTGTGTGTGTGTGTGTGTGAGAGAGAGAATGAGACAGAGACCAGTATAGTAGCCAACATCCACTGTATGTCCCCACCACCATGTGGAACCAGGTCAGCAATTGGAACCCCAAGGTACCTCCTAAACTCAAACCAAAGACATGCAGGTTTGGCATATTGCAAACTTTATAACTGTTCAGATCTCCCTTGTAAAAGAGAATGTTTAAATTAAAAATAAAAAACCTCAAATCCAGCTATGTAACACCACCGTAAATGCAGGCATGTAACACCAACTTAAATGCAGCTATGTAACACCACCTTAAATGCAGGCATGTAACATCACCTGAAATGCTGGCATGTAACACCACCTTAAATGCAGCTATGTAACACCACCTGAAATGCAGGCATGTAACATTACCATAATTGCAGGCATGTAATATTACCTTAAATGCAGCTATGTAACATCACCTTAAATGCAGCAATGTAACATTACCTTAAATGCAGCTATGTAACACCACCTTAAATGCAGCTATGTGTGTGTGTGTGTGTGTGTGTGTGTATGTAACATATGTAACACCACCTGAAATGCAGCCATATAACACCACCTTAAATGCAGGCACGTAACATCACCTTAAATGCAGCTATGTAACACCACTGTAAAACCAGCTATGTAACATCACCTGAAATGCAGCTAATGTAAAACCACCTTAAATGCAGCCATATAACACCACCTTGAGTGCATCTATGTATCACCACCTTAAATGCAGGCATGTAACATCACCTGAAATGCAGCTATGTAACACCACCTTAAATGCAGCTATGTAACATCACCTGAAATGCAGCTATGTAACACCACCTTAAATGCAGCTATGTAACATCCCCTGAAATGCAGCTATGTAACACCACCTTTAATGCAGCTATGTGTGTGTGTGTGTGTGTGTGTGTGTGTGTGTGTGTGTGTGTGTGTGTGTGTGTGTGTGTGTGTGTGTGTGTGTGTGTGTGTGTGTGTGTGTGTGTGAGAGAGAGAATGAGACAGAGACCAGTATAGTAGCCAACATCCACTGTATGTCCCCACCACCATGTGGAACCAGGTCAGCAATTGGAACCCCAAGGTACCTCCTAAACTCAAACCAAAGACATGCAGGTTTGGCATATTGCAAACTTTATAACTGTTCAGATCTCCCTTGTAAAAGAGAATGTTTAAATTAAAAATAAAAAACCTCAAATCCAGCTATGTAACACCACCGTAAATGCAGGCATGTAACACCAACTTAAATGCAGCTATGTAACACCACCTTAAATGCAGGCATGTAACATCACCTGAAATGCTGGCATGTAACACCACCTTAAATGCAGCTATGTAACACCACCTGAAATGCAGCCATATAACACCACCTTAAATGCAGCTATGTAACACCACCTGAAATGCAGCCATATAACACCACCTTGAATGCAGCCACGTAACATTACCTTAAATGCAGCTATGTAACACCACCATAAAAGCAGCTATGTAACACCACCTTAAATGCAGCTATGTGTGTCTGTGTGTGTGAGAGAGAGAACGAGACAGAGACCATTATAGTAGCCAACATCCACTGTCTGTCCACAACCACAATGTGGAACCAGGTCAGCAATTGGAACCCCAAGGTACCTCCTAAACTCAAACCAAAAACATGCAGGTTTGGCATATTGCATTCAGATCTCCCTTGTAAAAGAGCAGGTTTAAATTAAAAATAAAAAACCTCAAATCCAGCTATGTAACACCAACTTAAATGTAGCTATGTAACACCACCTTAAAGGCAGGCATGTAACATCACCTGAAATGCAGCCATATAACACCATCGTAAATGCAGCTATGTAACACCACCTGAAATGCAGCCATATAACACCACCTTAAATGCAGGCACGTAACATTACCTTAAATGCAGCTAAGTAACACCACCGTAAAAGCAGCTATGTAACATCACCTGAAATGCAGCTATGTAACACCACCTTAAATGCAGGCATGTAACACCACCTTAAATGCAGGCACATAACATTACCTTAAATGCAGCGATGTAACACCAAAGTAAAAGCAGATATATGTGTGTGTGTGTGTGTGTGTGTGTGTGTGTGTGTGTGTGTGTGTGTGTGTGTGTGTGTGTGTGTGTGTGTGTGTGTGTGTGTGTGTGAGAGAGAGAGAGAGAGAGAGAGAGAACGAGACAGAGACCAGTATAGTAGCCAGCATCCACTGTCTATCCCCACCACCGTGTGGAACCAGGTCAGCAATTGGACCCCCAAGGTACCTCCCAAACTGACACCAAAGACATGCATTTGTCAAATTGGAAACTTTATAACTGTTCAGTTCTCTCTTGTAAAAGAGAAGGTTTAAATTACATATAAAAAAAACTCAAATCCAGCTATGTAACACCACCTGAAATGCAGGCATGTAACACCACCTTAAATGCAGCTATGTAACATCACCTGAAATGCAGTTATGTAACACCACCTTAAATGCAAGCATGTAACTTCACCTTAAATGCAGCTATGTAACACCACCTTAAATGCAGCTATGTAAAACCACCTTAAATGCAGCTATGTAAAACCACCTTAAATGCAGCTATGTAACATCACTTGAAATGCAACTATGTAACACAACCTTAAATGCAGCTATGTGTGTGTGTGTGTGTGTGTGAGAGAGAGAATGAGACAGAGACCAGTATAGTAGCCAACATCCACTGTCTGTCCCCACCACCATGTGGAACCAGGTCAGCAATTGTAACCCAAAGGTACCTCCCAAACTCACACCAAAGACATGCAGGTTTGGCAAATTGGAAACTTTACAATTGTTCAGTTCTCCCTTGTAAAAGAGAAGGTTTAAATAAAATAAAAAAAAACTCAAATCCAGCTGTGAAACACCACCTTAAATGCAACTACGTAACACGACCTTAAATGCAGCTATTTGTGTGTGTGTGTGTGTGTGTGTGTGTGTGTGTGTGTGTGTGTGTGTGTGTGTGTGTGTGTGTGTGTGTGTGTGTGTGTGTGTGTGAGAGAGAGAGAGAGAGAGAGAGAGAGAGAGAGAGAGAGAGAATGAGACAGAGACCAGTATAGTAGCCAGCATCCACTGTCTATCCCCACCACACATGTGGAACCAGGTCAGCAATTGGAACCCCAAGGTACCTCCCAAACTGACACCAAATACATGCATTTGGCAAATTGGAAACTTTATAACTGTTCAGTTCTCTCTTGTAAAAGAGAAGGTTTAAATTAAAAACAAAAACATCAAATCCAGCTATGTAACACCACCTTAAATGCAGGTATATAACATTACCTGAAATGCAGCTATGTAACATTATCTGAAATGTAGCCATGTTACATCACCTCAAAATGCTGCTATGTAACACCACCTTAAATGCAGCCATATAACACCACCTTAAATGCAGGCACATAACATTACCTTAAATGCAGCGATGTAACACCAAAGTAAAAGCAGCTATGTAACATCACCTGAAATGCAGCTATGTAACACCACCTTAAATGCAGCTATGTGTGTCTGTGTTTGACAGAGAGAAAACGAGACAGAGACCAGTATAGGAGCTAACATCCACTGTGTGTCCCCACCACCATGTGGAACCAGGTCAGCAATTGGAACCCAAAGGTACCTCCCAAACTCAAACCAAAGACATGCAGATTTGGCAAATTGGAAACTTTATAACTGTTCAGTTCTCCCTTGTAAAAAAGAAGGTTTAAATTAAAAATAAAAAACCTCAAATCCAGCTATGTAACACCACCTTAAATGCAGGCATGTAACACCACCTTAAATGCAGCTATGTAACACCAACTTACATGCAGTCATGTAACATCACCTGAAATGCAGGCATGTAACACCACCTTAAATGCAGCTATGTAACACCACCTTAAATGCAGCTATGTAACATCACCTGAAATGCAGCTATGTAACACCACCTTAAATGCAGCTATGTAACACCACCTGAAATGCAGCCATATAACACCACCTTAAATGCAGGCACGTAACATTACCTTAAATGCAGCTATGTAACACCACCTTAAATGCAGGCATGTAACATCACCTGAAATTTTGGCATGTAACACCACCTTAAATGCGGCTATGCAACACCACCTTAAATGCAGCTATGTAACACCACCTGAAATGCAGCCATATAACACGACCTTAAATGCAGCTGTGTAACACCACCTGAAATGCAGCCATATAACACCACCTTAAATGCAGGCATGTAACATTACCTTAAATGCAGCTATGTAACACAACCTTAAATGAAGGCATGTAACACCACCTTAAATGCAGGCATGTAACATCACCTGAAATGCAGCTATGTAACACCACCTTAAATGAAGGCATGTTACACCACCTTAAATGCAGGCATGTAACATCACCTGAAATGCAGGCATGTAACACCACCTTAAATGCAGCTATATAACACCACCTTAAATCCAGCTATGTAACATCACCTGAAATGCAGCTATGTAACACCACCTTAAATGGAAGCATGTAACACCACCTTAAATGCAGCTATGTAACACCACATTAAATGAAGCTATGTAACATCACCTTAAGGATTCAAGGATTCAAAAGAATTTTATTGTCATATGCACAAAGGAACATGTTCCCTGCACAATGAATTGTGTCTACTGCATTTAACCCATCCTAATTGCCAGTTAGGAGCAGAAGTCGCCATAAGGTGCCCGGGGACCAGCTCTAGATGTACATCCCTGCTTTAGGTCACAGCAGAGCTGAGCAAACCATGACCGACCCAAGACAAACAATACACACGTAACAGACATAAGCTGGCCTGGTACATAAACACATATAAAAAAGCACACACAAGGTAAGGAAGAGAAAAAAAAACCTCAAGGTCGTTGCATTCGAGAAGCCACAACAATGAGGAAAAAACTCTTAACAGCACAAAGAACAGTAAACACAGAGACAAACAAGAACACAGGACGACAGCCGAGATTTGAAAGTCCAGTTTAGCAGAACACTCTGGTAGCAGCCCTTTTTGGAGCTAAACAACGGCCATGACTGAATCCTGGAAGGGAGGGGAGTTCAGCTCTGAGCAGTCCACTGTTCACAGTCAACGTCAGAGCTGGAGAAGCTGCGGGAGGGGGAAACCAGGGAAGCGAGGCTTGAGTGTTTAATCTTCTTGGAGGTTTTTTATCGCAGTGGCCTTGAAGTGCAGCTGTCTTGGGGAAGCCAAATGAATGTCTGATTAGTAGACGCCTGAAAGATTCCACAGTTCTGAGAACAAAGTGGCTCTCAATGCATGTGAGGGTAGAAAGGAAATGTGGTCATTTACTGACGGTCAAGGCGGTTTTTTCAGCGCTGCAATCCTCACAGAGATGGTTTCCAATGTGTGGTTAACACCCGCCGACTGAGCAGTCACTGTCCTTCCAATCGAATCAATCAAGTGGGGCAATCTGGACGGCCCAATCAAAACAGCCTCCACTTTTTAAATTTTCCAGTAAACCAGCGCTATGCCCGCGCCACACAGCAGAAAGCCGGTCACTCCCAAGCCAAATAGATACACATCTTCGACGTCCTCCACAGACAGCGTGTAAAGGCACATGACCTGCCATCTCCTCCACGAGTCCATCACGTAGCCAATCACATGCGTCCCGGCAGGACAGGTCGGGTCCTCCGCCCCCGAATGTCTTGTAGAAAAAATAGTGTCAATTCCGTTCAGAGACCACTTTAACAAATCCATTTTTGTCACTTTTCAGAAGAGCAAAAACTGGAGCCTCACAGACAACACGCCACAGAAGCAGGAAAGATAAGGAGGGACAGAGAGAAGAGAAAATGCATCCGTCTCGGCCGAGTGCAAGCTGGCAAAAAAAACATGCAGCTATGTAACACCACCGTAAATGCGGATATGTAACATCACCTGAAATGCAGCTATGTAAAACCACCTTAAATGCAGCTATGTGTGTGTGTGTGTGTGTGTGTGTGTGTGTGTGTGTGTGTGTGTGTGTGTGTGTGTGTGTGTGTGTGTGTGTGTGTGTGTGTGTGAGAGAGAGAGAGAACGAGAAAGAGACCAGTATAGTAGCCAACATCCACTGTCTGTCCCCACCACCATGTGGAACCAGGTCAACAATTGGAACCACAAGGTACCTCCCAAACTCAAAACAAAGACATGCAGGATTGGCAAATTGCAAACTTTATAACTGTTCAGTTCTCCCTTGTAAAAGAGAAGGTTTAAATTACATATAAAAAAACCTCAAATCCAGCTATGTAACAACATCTTAAATGCAGGCATGTAACACCACCTTAATGCAGCTATGTAACACCACCTTAAATGCAGCTATGTAACATCACCTGAAATGCAGCTATGTAACACCACCTTAAATGCAGGCATGTAACACCACCTTAAATGCAGGCATGTAACAACACCTGAAATGCAGCTATGTATCACCACCTTACATGCAGGCATGTAACACACCACCTTAAATGCAGGCATGTAATACACCACCTTAAATGCGGCTATGTAACACCTCCTTATATGCACCTATGTAACATCACCTGAAATGCAGCTATGTAACACTGCGTTAAATGCAGCCATATTGTTGTGTGGGCCGCTGAAGAGGAGGTACTGCTGGCCCACCACCACCAGATGGCGCCCTGCTTGAAGTGCGGGCTTCAAGCATGAGAGGGCGTCATAGCAACCGGGAGTGACAGCTGTTACTCGTCATCAGCTGTCACTCATCCACATCATCACCACCACCTTAAAGGCCGGACTGCAACTCCACCTCCCCGCCGAGAAATCAACTACCAATCAGGTAATTCCCTGCTAAACCTTAAATTCGAGTATTAGTCTGATCTCTTTTTGCAGCCGTTTTCCAGGGACGAATACCCTGTCTGCGGAGTTGGCGTTTGGTGTGGACTGCGACGGCTTCGCCTCACACCCCACCCAGATAAGTGGTTATCTCAGGAGCTGCACGAGTGTGTGATTGGAGGTGGAGGTTCTCCCTCCTTACTGAATACAGACTGTGGGATTACTGAGTGTGCGACCTCACACTCATCAGGACTGTCTCTGTTCTCTGCCAGCAGTACCGGGTCTGACTGCTGAAGACAGCGGCCACCTGGGGCGCAGGGCTTGGCGGCTCCGGTGTTCTTCAGCTCCGTTGGCAGTGGAAGCTGTGTGGGATCTGGCTCTTCTCTCGCCAGGCGTCTTCTATCGTCGAGCCTGCCCACACGTCACCTGGTGTATGATTGACAGTCACTATATTGTTATTGTCTGTACGTCGTTGTGCGATTCACAACATTAAATTGTTACTTTTGGCTTATCCATTGTCCGTTCATTTACGCCCCCTGTTGTGGGTCCGTGTCACGACACTTTCACAACACATATAACATCACCTTAAATGCAGGCATGTAACATCACCTTAAATGCAGGCATGTAACACCACCTTAAATGCAGCTATGTAACACCACCTTAAATGCAGGCATATAACATCACCTTAAATGCAGGCATGTAATACCAACTTAAATGCAGGCATGTAACATCACCTGAAATGCAGGCATGTAACACCACCTTAAATGCAGCTATGTAAAACTACCTTAAATGCAGCTATGTAACATCACCTTAAATGCAGGTATGTAACACCACCTGAAATGCAGCCATGTAACATTACCTTAAATGCAGCTATGTAACACAACTGTAAAAGCAGCTATGTAACATCACCTGAAATGCAGCTATGTAATACCACCTTAAATGCAGCTATGTGTGTCTGTGTGTGTGAGAGAGAGAACGAGAAAGAGACCAGTATAGTAGCCAACATCCACTGTCTGTACCCACCACCGTGTGGAACCTGGTCAGCAATTGGAACCCAAGGTACCTCCCAAACTCAAACCAAAGACATGCAGGTTTGGCAAATTGGAAACTTTATAACTGTTCAGTTCTCCCTTGTAAAAGAGAAGGTTTAAATAAAAAATAAAAAATATGAAATCCAGCTATGTAACACCACCTTAAATGCAGGCATGTAACACCACCTTAAACGCAGCTATGTAACACCAACTTAAATGCAGGCATGTAACACCACCTTAAATGCAGCTATGTGTGTGTGTGTGTGTGTGTGTGTGTGTGAGAGAGAGAATGAGACAGAGACCAGTATAGTAGCCAACATCCACTGTCTGTCCCCACCACCATGTGGAACCAGGTCAGCAATTGGAACCCCAAGGTACCTCCCAAACTCAAACCAAAGACATGCAGGTTTGGCATATTGCAAACTTTATAACTGTTCAGGACTCCCTTGTAAAAGAGAAGGTTTAAATTAAAAATAAAAAACCTCAAATCCAGCTATTTAACACCACCTTAAATGCAGCTATGCAACACCACCTTAAAAGCAGATATGTAACACCACCTGAAATGCAGCCATATAACACCACCTTAAATGCAGCTATGTAACATCACCTTAAATGCAGCTATTTAACATCACCTGAAATGCAGTCATGTAACACCACCTTAAATGCAGCTACGTAACACAAGCTTAAATGCAGCTATGTAACACCACCTTAAATGCAGGCATGTAACACCACCTTAAATCCAGCTGTGTAACACCACCTTAAATGCAGGCATGTAACACCACCTTAAATGCAGTTATGTAACACCACCTCAAATGCAGCTATGTAGCATCACCTGAAATGCAGCTATGTATGTGTATGTATGTATGTGAGAGAGAGAGAGAGAGAGAGAGAGAACGAGACAGAGACCACCAACTTAATATATTACATCACCTGAAATGCAGCTATGTAACACCTCCTTAAATGCAGCTATGTAGCATCACCTGAAATGCAGCTATGTATGTGTATGTATGTATGTGAGAGAGAGAGAGAGAGAGAGAGAGAACGAGACAGAGACCACCAACTTAATATATTACATCACCTGAAATGCAGCTATGTAACACCTCCTTAAATGCAGCTATGTAGCATCACCTGAAATGCAGCTATGTATGTGTATGTATGTATGTGAGAGAGAGAGAGAGAGAGAGAGAACGAGACAGAGACCAGTATAGTAGACAACATCCACTGTCTGTCCCCACCACCATGTGGAACCAGGTCAGCAATTAGAACCCCAAGGTACCTCCCAAAATCAAACCAAAGACATGCAGGTTTGGCATATTGCAAACTTTTCAGATCTCCCTTGTAAAAGAGAAGGTTTAAATTAAAAATAAAAAACCTCAAATCCAGCTATGTAACCACACCTTAAATGCAGGCATATAACATCACCTTAAATGCAGGCATGTAACACCAACTTAAATGCAGGCATGTAACACCACCTTAAATGCAGCTATGTAACACCACCTTAAATGCAGCTATGTAACACCACCTTAAATGCAGGCATATAACATCACCTTAAATGCAGGCATGTAACACCAACTTAAATGCAGGCATGTAACATCACCTGAAATGCAGGCATGTAACACCACCTTAAATGCAGCTATGTAAAACTACCTTAAATGCAGCTATGTAACATCACCTTAAATGCAGGTATGTAACACCACCTGAAATGCAGCCATATTACACCACCTTAAATGCAGGCATGTAACATTACCTTAAATGCAGCTATGTAACACCACCGTAAAAGCAGCTATGTAACATCACCTGAAATGCAGCTATGTAACACCACCTTAAATGTAGCTATGTGTGTCTGTGTGTGTGAGAGAGAGAACGAGAAAGAGACCAGTATAGTAGCCAACATCCACTGTCTGTACCCACCACCGTGTGGAACCTGGTCAGCAATTGGAACCCAAAGGTACCTCCCAAACTCAAACCAAAGACATGCAGGTTGGCAAATTGGAAACTTTATAACTGTTCAGTTCTCCCTTGTAAAAGAGAAGGTTTAAATAAAAAATAAAAATCTCAAATCCAGCTATGTAACACCACCTTAAATGCAGGCATGTAACACCAACTTAAATGCAGGCATGTAACATCACCTGAAATGCATGCATGTAACACCACCTTAAATTCAGCTATGTAACACCACCTGAAATGCAACTATGTAACATCACCTTAAATGCAGCTATGCAGAATCATCTGAAATGCATCTATGTAACACCACCTTAAATGCAGCTGTGTGTGTGTGTGTGTGTGTGTGTGTGTGTGTGTGTGTGTGTGTGTGTGTGTGAGAGAGAGAGAGAGAGAGAGAGAGAGAGAGAGAGAGAGAGAGAGAGGAGAGAGGAGAGAGAGAGAGGAGAGAGAGAGAGAGAGAGAGAGAGAGAGAGAGAGAGACCAGTATAGTAGCCAACATCCACTGTCTGTCCCCACCACCATGTGGGACCAGGTAATCAATTGGAACCCCAAGGTACCTCCCAAACTCAACCAAAGACATGCAGGTTTGGCATATTGCAAACTTTATAACTGTTCAGTTCTCCCTTGTAAAAGAGAAGGTTTAAATAAAAAATATAAAACCTCAAATCCAGCTATGTAACACCACCTTAAATGCAGCTATGTAACACCGACTTAAATGCAGGCATGTAACACCACCTTAAATGCAGCTATGCAACACCACCTTAAATGCAGCTATGTAACACCACCTTAAATGCAGCTGTGTGTGTGTGTGTGTGTGTGTGTGTGTGTGTGTGTGTGTGTGTGTGTGTGTGTGTGTGTGTGTGTGTGTGTGTGTGTGTGTGTGTGTGTGTGTGTGTGTGTGTGTGAGAGAGAGAGAGAGAGAGAGACAGAGAGAATGAGACAGAGACCAGTATAGTAGCCAACATCCACTGTCTGTCCCTGCCACCATGTGGAACGAGGTCAGCTATTGGAACCCCAAGGTAACTCCCAAACTCAAACCAAAGACATGCAGGTTTGGCATATTGAAAACTTTATAACTGTTCATTCTCCCTTGTAAAAGAGAAGGTTTAAATTAAAAATAAAAAACCTCAAATCCAGCTATGTAACACCACCTTAAATGCAGGCATGTAACACCACCTTAAATGCAGCTATGTAACACCACCTTAAATGCAGGCATGTAACATCACCTGAAATGCTGGCATGTAACACCACCTTAAATGCAGATATGTAACAACACCTGAAATGCAGCCATAAAACACCACCTGAAATGCAGCTATGTAACATCACCTTAAATGCAGCTATGTAACAACACCTGAAATGCAGTCATTTAACATCACCTGAAATGCAGCTATGTAACACCACCTTAAATGCAGCCATGTAACACCACCTTAAATGCAGCTATGTAACACCACCTTAAATGCAGGCATGTAACACCACCTTAAATGCAGCTATGTAACACCACCTTAAATGCAGCTATGTTACATCACCTGAAATGCAGCTATGTAACACCTCCTTAAATGGAGCTATGTAACATCACCTGAAATGCAGCTATGTAACACCACTTTAAATGCAGCTGTGTGTGTGTGTGTGTGTGTGTGTGTGTGTGTGTGTGTGTGTGTGTGTGTGTGTGTGTGTGTGTGTGTGTGTGTGTGTGTGTGTGTGTGTGTGTGTGTGTGTGTGTGTGTGAGAGAGAGAGAGAGAGAGAGAGAGAACGAGACAGAGACCAGTATAGTAGCCAACATCCACTGTCTGTCCCCACCACCATGTGGAACCAGGTCAGCAATTAGAACCCCAAGGTACCTCCCAAAATCAAACTAAAGACATGCAGGTTTGACATATTGCAAACTTTATAACTGTTCAGATCTCCCTTGTAAAAGAGATGGTTTAAATTAAAAATAAAAAACCTCAAATCCAGCTATGTAACAACACCTTAAATGCAGGCATGTAACACCACCTTAAATGCAGCTATGTAACACCACCTTAAATGCAGCTATGTAACATCACCTGAAATGCAGGCATGTAACACCACCTTAAATGCAGCTATTTAACATCACCTTAAATGCAGCTATGCAGCATCACCTGAAATGCACCTATGTAACACCACCTTAAATGCAGCTATGTGTGTGTGTGTGAGAGAGAGAGAATGAGACAGAGACCAGTATAGTAGCCAACATCCACTGTCTGTCCCCACCACCATGTGGAACCAGGTCAGCAATTGGAACCCCAAGGTACCTCCCAAACTCAAACCAAAGACATGCAGGTTTGGCATATTGCAAACTTTATAACTGTTCAGGACTCCCTTGTAAAAGAGAAGGTTTAAATTAAAAATAAAAAACCTCAAATCCAGCTATTTAACACCACCTTAAATGCAGCTATGCAACACCACCTTAAAAGCAGATATGTAACACCACCTGAAATGCAGCCATATAACACCACCTTAAATGCAGCTATGTAACATCACCTTAAATGCAGCTATTTAACATCACCTGAAATGCAGTCATGTAACACCACCTTAAATGCAGCTACGTAACACAAGCTTAAATGCAGCTATGTAACACCACCTTAAATGCAGGCATGTAACACCACCTTAAATGCAGCTGTGTAACACCACCTTAAATGCAGGCATGTACACCACCTTAAATGCAGTTATGTAACACCACCTCAAATGCAGCTATGTTACATCACCTGAAATGCAGCTATGTAACACCTCCTTAAATGCCGCTATGTAGCATCACCTGAAATGCAGCTATGTATGTGTATGTATGTATGTGAGAGAGAGAGAGAGAGAGAGAGAGAGAGAGAGAGAGAGAACGAGACAGAGACCACCACCTTAATATATTACATCACCTGAAATGCAGCTATGTAACACCTCCTTAAATGCAGCTATGTAGCATCACCTGAAATGCAGCTATGTATGTGTATGTATGTATGTGAGAGAGAGAGACAGAGAGAATGAGACAGAGACCAGTATAGTAGCCAACATCCACTGTCTGTCCCCACCACCATGTGGAACCAGGTCAGCAATTAGAACCCCAAGGTACCTCCCAAAATCAAACCAAAGACATGCAGGTTTGGCATATTGCAAACTTTTCAGATCTCCCTTGTAAAAGAGAAGGTTTAAATTAAAAATAAAAAACCTCAAATCCAGCTATGTAACAACACCTTAAATGCAGGCATATAACATCACCTTAAATGCAGGCATGTAACACCACCTTAAATGCAGGCATGTAACACCACCTTAATGCAGCTATGTAACACCACCTTAAATGCAGCTATGTAACACCACCTTAAATGCAGGCATATAACATCACCTTAAATGCAGGCATGTAACACCAACTTAAATGCAGGCATGTAACATCACCTGAAATGCAGGCATGTAACACCACCTTAAATGCAGCTATGTAAAACTACCTTAAATGCAGCTATGTAACATCACCTTAATGCAGGTATGTAACACCACCTGAAATGCAGCCATATTACACCACCTTAAATGCAGGCATGTAACATTACCTTAAATGCAGCTATGTAACACCACCGTAAAAGCAGCTATGTAACATCACCTGAAATGCAGCTATGTAACACCACCTTAAATGTAGCTATGTGTGTCTGTGTGTGTGAGAGAGAGAACGAGAAAGAGACCAGTATAGTAGCCAACATCCACTGTCTGTACCCACCACCGTGTGGAACCTGGTCCGCAATTGGAACCCAAAGGTACCTCCCAAACTCAACCAAAGACATGCAGGTTTGGCAAATTGGAAACTTTATAACTGTTCAGTTCTCCCATGTAAAAGAAGGTTTAAATAAAAAATAAAAAATCTCAAATCCAGCTATGTAACACCACCTTAAATGCAGGCATGTAACACCAACTTAAATGCAGGCATGTACATCACCTGAAATGCATGCATGTAACACCACCTTAAATTCAGCTATGTAACACCACCTGAAATGCAACTATGTAACATCACCTTAATGCAGCTAGTGCAGAATCATCTGAAATGCATTCTATGTAACACCACCTTAAATGCAGCTGTGTGTGTGTGTGTGTGTGGTGTGTGTGTGTGTGTGTGTGGTGTGTGTGTGTTTGTGTGTGTGTGTTGTGTGTGTGTGTGTGTGTGGAGAGAGAGAGGAGAGAGAGAGAGAGAGAGAGAGAGAGAGAGAGAGAGAGAGAGAGAGAGAGAGAGAGAGGAGAGAGAGAGAGAGAGAGAGAGAGAGAGAGAGAGAGAGAGAGAGAGAGAGAGAATGAGACAGAGACCAGTATAGTAGCCAACATCCACTGTCTGTCCCCACCACCATGTGGAACCAGGTAAGGCAATTGGAACCCCAAGGTACCTCCCAAACTCAACCAAAGACATGCAGGTTTGGCATATTGCAAACTTTATAACTGTTTCAGTTCTCCCTTGTAAAAGAGAAGGTTTAAATAAAAAATAAAAAAACCTCAAATCCACCTTAAATGCAGCTATGTAACACCGACTTAAATGCAGGCATGTAACACCACCTTAAATGTAGCTATGCAACACCACCTTAAATGCAGCTATGTAACACAACCTGAAATGCAGCCATATAACACCACCTTAAATGCAGCTTTGTAACACCACCTGAAATCAGCGATATAACACCACCTTAAATGCAGGCACGTAACATTACCTTAAATGCAGCTATGTAACACCAATGTAAAAGCAGCTATGTAACATCACCTGAAATGCAGCAATGTAACACCACCTTAAATGCAGGCATGTAACATCACCTGAAATGCAGCTATGTAACACCACCTTAAATGCAGCTGTGTGTGTGTGTGGTGGTGTGTGTGTGTTGTTGTGTGTGTGTGTGTGTGTGTGTGTGGTGTGTGTGTGTGTGTGTGTGTGTGAGAGAGAGAGAGAGAGAGAGAGAGAGACAGAGAGAATGAGACAGAGACCAGTATAGTAGCCAACATCCACTGTCTGTCCCTGCCACCATGTGGAACGAGGTCAGCTATTGGAACCCCAAGGTAACTCCCAAACTCAAACCAAAGACATGCAGCTTTGGCATATTGAAAACTTTATAACTGTTCATTTCTCCCTTGTAAAAGAGAAGGTTTAAATTAAAAATAAAAAACCCTCAATCCAGCTATGTAACACCACCTGAAATTGCAGCCATATAACACCACCTTAAATGCAGGCACGTAACATTACCTTAAATGCAGCTATGTAACACCAACTTACATGCAGTCATGTAACATCACCTGAAATGCAGGCATGTAACACCACCTTAAATGCAGCTATGTAACACCACCTTAAATGCAGCTATGTAACATCACCTGAATGCAGCTATGTAACACCACCTTAAATGCAGCTATGTAACACCACCTGAAATGCAGCCATATAACACCACCTTAAATGCAGGCACGTAACATTACCTTAAATGCAGCTATGTAACACCACCTTAAATGCAGGCATGTAACATCACCTGAAATTTTGGCATGTAACACCACCTTAAATGCGCTATGCAACACCACCTTAATGCAGCTATGTAACACCACCTTAAATGCAGCCATATAACACCACCTTAAATGCAGCTGTGTAACACCACCTGAAATGCAGCCATATAACACCACCTTAAATGCAGGCACGTAACATACCTTAAATGCAGCTATGTAACACAACCTTAAATGAGGCATGTAACACCACCTTAAATGCAGGCATGTAACATCACCTGAAATGCAGCTATGTAACACCACCTTAAATGAAGGCATGTTACAACCACCTTAAATGCAGGCATGTAACATCACCTGAAATGCTGGCATGTAACACCACCTTAAATGCAGCTATATAACACCACCTTAAATCCAGCTATGGTAACATCACCTGAAATGCAGCTATGTAACACCACCTTAAATGAAGCATGTAACACCACCTTAAATGCAGCTATGTAACACCACATTAAATGAAGCTAATGTAACATCACCTTAAGGATTCAAGGATTCAAAAGAATTTTATTGTCCATATGCACAAAGGAACATGTTCCCTGCACAATGATTGTGTCTACTGCATTTAACCCATCCTAATTGCCAGTTAGGAGCAGAAGTTCGCCATAAGGTTGCCCGGGGACCAGCTCTAGATGTACATCCCTGCTTTAGGTCACAGCAGAGCTGAGCAAACCATGACCGACCCAAGACAAACAATACACACGTAACAGACATAAGCTGGCCTGGTACATAAACACATATAAAAAAGCACACACAAGGTAAGGAGAGAAAAAAAAACCCTCAAGGGTCGTTGCATTCGAGAGCCACAACAATGAGGGAAAAAATCTTAACAGCACAGAGAACAGTAAACACAGAGACAAACAGAACCAGGACGGACAGCCGAGATTTGAAAGTCCAGTGTTAGCAGAACACTCTGGTAGCAGACCCCTTTTGGAGCTAAAACAACGGCCATGACTGAATCCTGGAAGGTGAGGGGAGTTCAGCTCTGAGCAGTCCACTGTTCACAGTCACGTCATAGCTGGAGAAGCTGCGGAGGGGGAAACCATGGAAGCGAGGCTTGATTGTGTAATCTTCTTGGAGGTTTTTTAATCACAGTGGGCCTTGAAGTGCAGCTGTCTTGGGGAAGCCAATGAATGTCTGATTAGTAGACGCCTGAAAGATTCCACAGTTCTGAGAACAAAGTGGCTCTCAATGCATGTGAGGGTAGAAAGGAAATGTGGTCATTTACTGACGGTCAAGGCGGTGTTTCAGCGCTGCAATCCTCACAGAGATGGTTTCCAATGTGTGGTTAACACCCGCCGACTGAGCAGTCACTGTCCTTCCAATCGAATCAATCAAGTGGGGCAATCTGGACAGCCCAATCAAAACAGCCTCCACTTTTTAAATTTTCCAGTAAACCAGCGCTATGCCCGCGCCACACAGCAGAAAGCCGGTCACTCCCAAGCCAAATAGATACACATCTTCGACGTCCTCCACAGACAGCGTGTAAAGGCACATGACCTGCCATCTCCTCCACGAGTCCATCACGTAGCCAATCACATGCGTCCCGGCAGGACAGGTCGGGTCCTCCGCCCCCGAATGTCTTGTAGAAAAAATAGTGTCAATTCCGTTCAGAGACCACTTTAACAAATCCATTTTTGTCACTTTTCAGAAGAGCAAAAACTGGAGCCTCACAGACAACACGCCACAGAAGCAGGAAAGATAAGGAGGGACAGAGAGAAGAGAAAATGCATCCGTCTCGGCCGAGTGCAAGCTGGCAAAAAAACATGCAGCTATGTAACACCACCGTAAATGCGGATGTAACATCACCTGAAATGCAGCTATGTAAAACCACCTTAAATGCAGCTATGTGTGTGTGTGTGTGTGTGTGGTGTGTGTGTGGTTGTGTGTGTGTGTGTTGTGTGTGTGTGTGTGTGTGTGTGTGTGTGTGTGTGAGAGAGAGAGAGAGAACGAGAAAGAGACCAGTATAGTAGCCAACATCCACTGTCTGTCCCCACCACCATGTGGAACCAGGTCAACAATTGGAACCACAAGGTACCTCCCAAACTCAAAACAAAGACATGCAGGTTTGGCAAATTGCAAACTTTATAACTGTTCAGTTCTCCCTTGTAAAAGAGAAGGTTTAAATTACATATAAAAAAACCTCAAATCCAGCTCTGTAACAACATCTTAAATGCAGGCATGTAACACCACCTTAAATGCAGCTATGTAACACCACCTTAAATGCAGCTATGTAACATCACCTGAAATGCAGCTATGTAACACCACCTTAAATGCAGGCATGTAACACCACCTTAAATGCAGGCATGTAACAACACCTGAAATGCAGCTATGTATCACCACCTTACATGCAGGCATGTAACACACCACCTTAAATGCAGGCATGTAATACACCACCTTAAATGCGGCTATGTAACACCTCCTTATATGCACCTATGTAACATCACCTGAAATGCAGCTATGTAACACTGCGTTAAATGCAGCCATATTGTTGTGTGGGCCGCTCAAGAGGAGGTACTGCTGGCCCACCACCACCAGATGGCGCCCTGCTTGAAGTGCGGGCTTCAAGCATGAGAGGGCGTCATAGCAACCGGGAGTGACAGCTGTTACTCGTCATCAGCTGTCACTCATCCACATCATCACCACCACCTTAAAGGCCGGACTGCAACTCCACCTCCCCGCCGAGAAATCAACTACCAATCAGTAATTCCCTGCTAAACCTTAAATTCGAGTATTAGTCTGATCTCTTTTTGCAGCCGTTTTCCTGGGACGAATACCCTGTCTGCGGAGTTGGCGTTTGGTGTGGACTGCGACGGCTTCGCCTCACACCCCACCCAGATAAGTGGTTATCTCAGGAGCTGCACGAGTGTGTGATTGGAGGTGGAGGTTCTCCCTCCTTACTGAATACAGACTGTGGGATTACTGAGTGTGCGACCTCACACTCATCAGGACTGTCTCTGTTCTCTGCCAGCAGTACCGGGTCTGACTGCTGAAGACAGCGGCCACCTGGGGCGCAGGGCTTGGCAGCTCCGGTGTTCTTCAGCTCCGTTGGCAGTGGAAGCTGTGTGGGATCTGGCTCTTCTCTCTCCGCCAGTCTTCTATCGTCGAGCCTGCCCACACGTCACCTGGTGTATGATTGACAGTCACTATATTGTTATTGTCTGTACGTCGTTGTGCGATTCACAACATTAAATTGTTACTTTTGGCTTATCCATTGTCCGTTCATTTACGCCCCTGTTGTGGGTCCGTGTCACGACACTTTCACAACACATATAACATCACCTTAAATGCAGGCATGTAACATCACCTTAAATGCAGGCATGTAACACCACCTTAAATGCAGCTATGTAACACCACCTTAAATGCAGGCATATAACATCACCTTAAATGCAGGCATGTAATACCAACTTAAATGCAGGCATGTAACATCACCTGAAATGCAGGCATGTAACACCACCTTAAATGCAGCTATGTAAAACTACCTTAAATGCAGCTATGTAACATCACCTTAAATGCAGGTATGTAACACCACCTGAAATGCAGCCATGTAACATTACCTTAAATGCAGCTATGTAACACAACTGTAAAAGCAGCTATGTAACATCACCTGAAATGCAGCTATGTAATACCACCTTAAATGCAGCTATGGGTGTCTGTGTGTGAGAGAGAGACGAGAAAGAGACCAGTATAGTAGCCAACATCCACTGTCTGTACCCACACCGTGTGGAACCTGGTCAGCAATTGGAACCCAAAGGTACCTCCCAAACTCAAACCAAAGACATGCAGGTTTGGCAAATTGGAAACTTTATAACTGTTCAGTTCTCCCTTGTAAAAGAGAAGGTTTAAATAAAAAATAAAAATATGAAATCCAGCTATGTAACACCACCTTAAATGCAGGCATGTAACACCACCTTAAACGCAGCTATGTAACACCAACTTAAATGCAGGCATGTAACACACCTTAAATTCAGCAATGTGACACCACCTTAAATGCAGTTGTGTAAATCACCTAAAATGCAGCTATGTAACATCACTTTAAATGCAGCTATGCAACATCACCTGAAATACACCTATGTACCACCACCTTAAATGCAGCTATGTGTGTGTGTGTGTGTGAGAGAGAATGAGACAGAGACCAGTATAGTAGCCAACATCCCTGTCTGTCCCCACCACCATGTGGAACCAGGTCAGCAATTGGAACCCCAAGGTACCTCCCAAACTCAAACCAAAGACATGCAGGTTTGGCATATTGCAAACTTTATAACTGTTCAGGACTCCCTTGTAAAAGAGAAGGTTTAAATTAAAAATAAAAACCTCAAATCCAGCTATTTAACACCACCTTAAATGCAGCTATGCAACACCACCTTAAAAGCAGATATGTAACACCACCTGAAATGCAGCCATATAACACCACCTTAAATGCAGCTATGTAACATCACCTTAAATGCAGCTATTTAACATCACCTGAAATGCAGTCATGTAACACCACCTTAAATGCAGCTACGTAACACAAGCTTAAATGCAGCTATGTAACACCACCTTAAATGCAGGCATGTAACACCACCTTAAATCCAGCTGTGTAACACCACCTTAAATGCAGGCATGTAACACCACCTTAAATGCAGTTATGTAACACCACCTCAAATGCAGCTATGTTACATCACCTGAAATGCAGCTATGTAACACCTCCTTAAATGCCGCTATGTAGCATCACCTGAAATGCAGCTATGTATGTGTATGTATGTATGTGAGAGAGAGAGAGAGAGAGAGAACGAGACAGAGACCACCAACTTAATATATTACATCACCTGAAATGCAGCTATGTAACACCTCCTTAAATGCAGCTATGTAGCATCACCTGAAATGCAGCTATGTATGTGTATGTATGTATGTGAGAGAGAGAGAGAGAGAACGAGACAGAGACCAGTATAGTAGACAACATCCACTGTCTGTCCCCACCACCATGTGGAACCAGGTCAGCAATTAGAACCCCAAGGTACCTCCCAAAATCAAACCAAAGACATGCAGGTTTGGCATATTGCAAACTTTTCAGATCTCCCTTGTAAAAGAGAAGGTTTAAATAAAAATAAAAAACCTCAAATCCAGCTATGTAACCACACCTTAAATGCAGGCATATAACATCACCTTAAATGCAGGCATGTAACACCAACTTAAATGCAGGCATGTAACACCACCTTAAATGCAGCTATGTAACACCACCTTAAATGCAGCTATGTAACACCACCTTAAATGCAGGCATATAACATCACCTTAAATGCAGGCATGTAACACCAACTTAAATGCAGGCATGTAACATCACCTGAAATGCAGGCATGTAACACCACCTTAAATGCAGCTATGTAAACTACCTTAAATGCAGCTATGTAACATCACCTTAAATGCAGGTATGTAACACCACCTGAAATGCAGCCATATTACACCACCTTAAATGCAGGCATGTAACATTACCTTAAATGCAGCTATGTAACACCACCGTAAAAGCAGCTATGTAACATCACCTGAAATGCAGCTATGTAACACCACCTTAAATGTAGCTATGTGTGTCTGTGTGTGTGAGAGAGAGAACGAGAAAGAGACCAGTATGTAGCCAACATCCACTGTCTGTCCCCACCACCGTGTGGAACCTGGTCAGCAATTGGAACCCAAAGGTACCTCCCAAACTCAAACCAAAGACATGCAGGTTTGGCAAATTGGAAACTTTATAACTGTTCAGTTCTCCCTTGTAAAAGAGAAGGTTTAAATAAAAATAAAAAATCTCAAATCCAGCTATGTAACCCACCTTAAATGCAGGCATGTAACACCAACTTAAATGCAGGCATGTACATCACCTGAAATGCATGCATGTAACACCACCTTAAATGCAGGCATGTAACACCAACTTAAATGCAGGCATGTAACATCACCTGAAATGCAGGCATGTAACACCACCTTAAATTCAGCTATGTAACACCACCTGAAATGCAACTATGTAACATCACCTTAAATGCAGCTATGCAGAATCATCTGAAATGCATCTATGTAACACCACCTTAAATGCAGCTGTGTGTGTGTGTGTGAGAGAGAGAGAGAGAGAGAGAAGAAGGAGAGAGAGAGAGAGAGAGAGAGAGAGAGAGAGAGAGAGAGAGAGAGAGAGAGAGAGAGAATGAGACAGAGACCAGTATAGTAGCCAACATCCACTGTCTGTCCCCACCACCATGTGGGACCAGGTAAGCAATTGGAACCCCAAGGTACCTCCCAAACTCAACCAAAGACGTGCAGGTTGGCATATTGCAAACTTTATAACTGTTCAGTTCTCCCTTGTAAAAGAGAGGTTTAAATAAAATATAAAACCTCAAATCCAGCTATGTAACACCACCTTAAATGCAGCTATGTAACACCGACTTAAATGCAGGCATGTAACACCACCTTAAATGCAGCTATGCAACACCACCTTAAATGCAGCTATGTAACATCACCTTAAATGCAGCTATGTAACATCACCTGAAATGCAGCTATGTAACACCACCTTAAATGCAGCGTGTGTGTGTGTGTGTGTGTGTGTGTGTGTGTGTGTGGTGTGTGTGTGTGTGTTGTGTGTGTGGTGTGTGTGTGTGTGTGTGTGTGTGTGTGTGTGTGTGTGTGTGTGTGTGTGTGTGAGAGAGAGAGAGAGAGCAGAGAGAATGAGACAGAGACCAGTATAGTAGCCAACATCCACTGTCTGTCCCTGCCACTATGTGGAACGAGGTCAGCTATTGGAACCCCAAGGTAACTCCCCAAATGAATGTCTGATTAGTAGACGCCTGAAAGATTCCACAGTTCTGAGAACAAAGTGGCTCTCAATGCATGTGAGGGTAGAAAGGAAATGTGGTCATTTACTGACGGTCAAGGCGGTTTTTCAGCGCTGCAATCCTCACAGAGATGGTTTCCAATGTGTGGTTAACACCCGCCGACTGAGCAGTCACTGTCCTTCCAATCGAATCAATCAAGTGGGGCAATCTGGACGGCCCAATCAAAACAGCCTCCACTTTTTAAATTTTCCAGTAAACCAGCGCTATGCCCGCGCCACACAGCAGAAAGCCGGTCACTCCCAAGCCAAATAGATACACATCTTCGACGTCCTCCACAGACAGCGTGTAAAGGCACATGACCTGCCATCTCCTCCACGAGTCCATCACGTAGCCAATCACATGCGTCCCGGCAGGACAGGTCGGGTCCTCCGCCCCCGAATGTCTTGTAGAAAAAATAGTGTCAATTCCGTTCAGAGACCACTTTAACAAATCCTTTTTGTCACTTTTCAGAAGAGCAAAAACTGGAGCCTCACAGACAACACGCCACAGAAGCAGGAAAGATAAGGAGGGACAGAGAGAAGAGAAAATGCATCCGTCTCGGCCGAGTGCAAGCTGGCAAAAAAAACATGCAGCTATGTAACACCACCGTAAATGCGGATATGTAACATCACCTGAAATGCAGCTATGTAAAACCACCTTAAATGCAGCTATGTGTGTGTGTGTGTGTGTGTGTGTGTGTGTGTGTGTGTGTGTGTGTGTGTGTGTGTGTGTGTGTGTGTGTGTGTGTGTGTGTGTGTGTGTGTGAGAGAGAGAGAGAACGAGAAAGAGACCAGTATAGTAGCCAACATCCACTGTCTGTCCCCACCACCATGTGGAACCAGGTCAACAATTGGAACCACAAGGTACCTCCCAAACTCAAAACAAAGACATGCAGGATTGGCAAATTGCAAACTTTATAACTGTTCAGTTCTCCCTTGTAAAAGAGAAGGTTTAAATTACATATAAAAAAACCTCAAATCCAGCTATGTAACAACATCTTAAATGCAGGCATGTAACACCACCTTAAATGCAGCTATGTAACACCACCTTAAATGCAGCTATGTAACATCACCTGAAATGCAGCTATGTAACACCACCTTAAATGCAGGCATGTAACCACCTTAAATGCAGGCATGTAACAACACCTGAAATGCAGCTATGTATCACCACCTTACATGCAGGCATGTAACACACCACCTTAAATGCAGGCATGTAATACACCACCTTAAATGCGGCTATGTAACACCTCCTTATATGCACCTATGTAACATCACCTGAAATGCAGCTATGTAACACTGCGTTAAATGCAGCCATATTGTTGTGTGGGCCGCTGAAGAGGAGGTACTGCTGGCCCACCACCCAGATGGCGCCCTGCTTGAAGTGCGGGCTTCAAGCATGAGAGGGCGTCATAGCAAGGGAGTGACAGCTGTTACTCGTCATCAGCTGTCACTCATCCACATCATCACCACCACCTTAAAGGCCGGACTGCAACTCCACCTCCCCGCCGAGAAATCAACTACCAATCAGGTAATTCCCTGCTAAACCTTAAATTCGAGTATTAGTCTGATCTCTTTTTGCAGCCGTTTTCCGGGACGAATACCCTGTCTGCGGAGTTGGCGTTTGGTGTGGACTGCGACGGCTTCGCCTCACACCCCACCCAGATAAGTGGTTATCTCAGGAGCTGCACGAGTGTGTGATTGGAGGTGGAGGTTCTCCCTCCTTACTGAATACAGACTGTGGGATTACTGAGTGTGCGACCTCACACTCATCAGGACTGTCTCTGTTCTCTGCCAGCAGTACCGGGTCTGACTGCTGAAGACAGCGGCCACCTGGGGCGCAGGGCTTGGCGGCTCCGGTGTTCTTCAGCTCCGTTGGCAGTGGAAGCTGTGTGGGATCTGGCTCTTCTCTCGCCAGGCGTCTTCTATCGTCGAGCCTGCCCACACGTCACCTGGTGTATGATTGACAGTCACTATATTGTTATTGTCTGTACGTCGTTGTGCGATTCACAACATTAAATTGTTACTTTTGGCTTATCCATTGTCCGTTCATTTACGCCCCTGTTGTGGGTCCGTGTCACGACACTTTCACAAACATATAACATCACCTTAAATGCAGGCATGTAACACCACCTTAAATGCAGGCATGTAACACCACCTTAAATGCAGCTATGTAACACCACCTTAAATGCAGGCATATAACATCACCTTAAATGCAGGCATGTAATACCAACTTAAATGCAGGCATGTAACATCACCTGAAATGCAGGCATGTAACACCACCTTAAATGCAGCTATGTAAAACTACCTTAAATGCAGCTATGTAACATCACCTTAAATGCAGGTATGTAACACCACCTGAAATGCAGCCATGTAACATTACCTTAAATGCAGCTATGTAACACAACTGTAAAGCAGCTATGTAACATCACCTGAAATGCAGCTATGTAATACCACCTTAAATGCAGCTATGTGTGTCTGTGTGTGAGAGAGAGAGAACGAGAAAGAGACCAGTATAGTAGCCAACATCCAGTCTGTACCCACCACCGTGTGGAACCTGGTCAGCAATTGGAACCCAAAGGTACCTCCCAAACTCAAACCAAAGACATGCAGGTTTGGCAAATTGGAAACTTTATAACTGTTCAGTTCTCCCTTGTAAAAGAGAAGGTTTAAATAAAAAATAAAAAATATGAAATCAGCTATGTAACACCACCTTAAATGCAGGCATGTAACACCACCTTAAACGCAGCTATGTAACACCAATTAAATGCAGGCATGTAACACCACCTTAAATGCAGCTATGTGTGTGTGTGTGTGTGTGTGTGTGTGTGAGAGAGAGAATGAGACAGAGACCAGTATAGTAGCCAACATCCACTGTCTGTCCCCACCACCATGTGGAACCAGGTCAGCAATTGGAACCCCAAGGTACCTCCCAAACTCAAACCAAAGACATGCAGGTTTGGCATATTGCAACTTTATAACTGTTCAGGACTCCCTTGTAAAAGAGAAGGTTTAAATTAAAATAAAAAACCTCAAATCCAGCTATTTAACACCACCTTAAATGCAGCTATGCAACACCACCTTAAAAGCAGATATGTAACACCACCTGAAATGCAGCCATATAACACCACCTTAAATGCAGCTATGTAACATCACCTTAAATGCAGCTATTTAACATCACCTGAAATGCAGTCATGTAACACCACCTTAAATGCAGCTACGTAACACAAGCTTAAATGCAGCTATGTAACACCACCTTAAATGCAGGCATGTAACACCACCTTAAATCCAGCTGTGTAACACCACCTTAAATGCAGGCATGTAACACCACCTTAAATGCAGTTATGTAAACCACCTCAAATGCAGCCATCATGAATGCAGCTATGTAGCATCACCTGAAATGCAGCTATGTATGTGTATGTATGTATGTGAGAGAGAGAGAGAGAGAGAGAGAACGAGACAGAGACCACCACTTAATATATACATCACCTGAAATGCAGCTATGTAACACCTCCTTAAATGCAGCTATGTAGCATCACCTGAAATGCAGCTATGTATGTGTATGTATGTATGTGAGAGAGAGAGAGAGAGAGAGAGAGAACGAGACAGAGACCACCAACTTAATATATTACATCACCTGAAATGCAGCTATGTAACACCTCCTTAATGCAGCTATGTAGCATCACCTGAAATGCAGCTATGTATGTGTATGTATGTATGTGAGAGGAGAGAGAGAGACACAGAGAGAACGAGACAGAGAACCAGTATAGTAGACAACATCCACGTTCTGTCCCCACCACCATGTGGAACCAGGTCAGCAATTAGAACCCCAAGGTACCTCCCAAAATCAAACCAAAGACATGCAGGTTTGGCAATATTGCAAACTTTTCAGATCTCCCTTAGTAAAAGAGAAGGTTTAAATTAAAAATAAAAAACCTCAATCCAGCTAGTAACCCACCTTAAATGCAGGCATATACATCACCTTAAATGCAGGCATGTAACACCAACTTAATGCAGGCATGTAACACCCCCTTAATGCAGCTATGTAACACCACCTTAATGCAGCTATGTAACACACCTTAAATGCAGCATATAACAGTCACCTTAAATGCAGGCATGTAACACCAACTTAAATGCGGCATGTAACATCACCTGAAATGCAGGCATGTACACACCACCTTAAATGCAGCTATGTAACAACTACCTTAAATGCAGCTATGTAACATCACCTTAAATGCAGGTATTAACACCACCTGAAATGCAGCCATATTACACACCTTAAAGCAGGCATGTAACATTACCTTAATGCAGCTATGTAAACACCACCGTAAAAGCAGCTATGTAACAATCACCTGAAATGCGCATGAACACCACTTAATGTAGCTATGTGTGTCTGTGTGTGTAGAGAGAGACGAGAAAGAGACCAGTATAGTAGCCAACATCACTGTCCTGTACCCACCACCGTTGGAACCTGGTCAGGCAATTGGAACCCAAAGGTACCTCCCAAACTCAACCAAAGACATGCAGGTTTGGCAATTGGAAACTTTATAACTGTTCAGTTCTCCCTTGTAAAAGAGAAGGGTTTAAATAAAAAATAAAAAATCTCAAATCCAGCTATGTAACACCACCTTAAATGCAGGCATGTAACACCAACTTAAATGCAGCATGTAACATCACCTGAAATGCATGCATGTAACACCACCTTAAATTCAGCTATGTAACACCACCTGAAATGCAACTATGTAACATCACCTTAAATGCAGCTATGCAGAATCATCTGAAATGCATCTATGTAACACCACCTAAATGCAGCTGTGGTGTGTGTGTGTGTGTGTGTGTGTGTGTGTGTGTGTGTGTGTGTGTGTGTGTGTCGGGTGTTGAGAGAGAGAGAGAGAGAGAGAGAGAGAGAGAGAGAGAGAGAGAGGATAGAGAGAGAGAGCGAGAGAGAGAGAGAGAGAGAGAGAGAGAGAGAGAGAGAGAGAGACCAGTATAGTAGCCAAACATCACTGTCTGTCCCCACCACCATGTGGGAACCAGGTAATCAATTGGAACCCCAAGGTACCATCCCAAACTCAACCAAAGACATGCAGGTTTGGCATATTGCAAACTTTATAACTGTTCAGTTCTCCCTTGTAAAAGAGAAGGTTTAAATAAAAAATATAAAACCTCAAATCCAGCTATGTAACACCACCTTAAATGCAGCTATGTAACACCGACTTAAATGCAGGCATGTAACACCACCTTAAATGCAGCTATGCAACACCACCTTAAATGCAGCTATGTAACACCACCTTAAATGCAGCTGTGTGTGTGTGTGTGTGTGTGTGTGTGTGTGTGTGTGTGTGTGTGTGTGTGTGTGTGTTTGTGTGTGTGTGTGTGTGTGTGTGTGTGTGTGTGTGTGTGAGAGAGAGAGAGAGAGAGAGACAGAGAGAATGAGACAGAGACCAGTATAGTAGCCAACATCCACTGTCTGTCCCTGCCACCATGTGGAACCTGGTCAGCAATTGGAACCCCAGGTAACTCCCAAACTCAAACCAAAGACATGCAGGTTTGGCATATTGAAAACTTTATAACTGTTCATTCTCCCTTGTAAAAGAGAAGGTTTAAATTAAAAATAAAAACCTCAAATCCAGCTATGTAACACCACCTTAAATGCAGGCATGTAACACCACCTTAAATGCAGCTATGTAACACCACCTTAAATGCAGGCATGTAACATCACCTGAAATGCTGGCATGTAACACCACCTTAAATGCAGATATGTAACAACACCTGAAATGCAGCCATAAAACACCACCTGAAATGCAGCTATGTAACATCACCTTAAATGCAGCTATGTAACAACACCTGAAATGCAGTCATTTAACATCACCTGAAATGCAGCTATGTAACACCACCTTAAATGCAGCCATGTAACACCACCTTAAATGCAGCTATGTAACACCACCTTAAATGCAGGCATGTAACACCACCTTAAATGCAGCTATGTAACACCACCTTAAATGCAGCTATGTTACATCACCTGAAATGCAGCTATGTAACACCTCCTTAAATGGAGCTATGTAACATCACCTGAAATGCAGCTATGTAACACCACTTTAAATGCAGCTGTGTGTGTGTGTGTGTGTGTGTGTGTGTGTGTGTGGTGTGTGTGTGTGTGTTGTGTGTGTGTGTGTGTGTGTGTGTGTGTGTGTGTGTGTGTGTGTGTGTTGTGTGTGGGTGTGAGAGAGAGAGAGAGAGAGAGAACGAGACAGAGACCAGTATAGTAGCCAACATCCACTGTCTGTCCCCACCACCATGTGGAACCAGGTCAGCAATTAGAACCCCAAGGTACCTCCCAAAATCAAACTAAAGACATGCAGGTTTGGCATATTGCAAACTTTATAACTGTTCAGATCTCCCTTGTAAAAGAGATGGTTTAAATTAAAAATAAAAAACCTCAAATCCAGCTATGTAACAACACCTTAATGCAGGCATGTAACACCACCTTAAATGCAGCTATGTAACACCACCTTAAATGCAGCTATGTAACATCACCTGAAATGCAGGCATGTAACACCACCTTAAATGCAGCTATTTAACATCACCTTAAATGCAGCTATGCAGCATCACCTGAAATGCACCTATGTAACACCACCTTAAATGCAGCTATGTGTGTGTGTGTGAGAGAGAGAGAATGAGACAGAGACCAGTATAGTAGCCAACATCCACTGTCTGTCCCCACCACCATGTGGAACCAGGTCAGCAATTGGAACCCCAAGGTACCTCCCAAACTCAAACCAAAGACATGCAGGTTTGGCATATTGCAAACTTTATAACTGTTCAGGACTCCCTTGTAAAAGAGAAGGTTTAAATTAAAAATAAAAAACCTCAAATCCAGCTATTTAACACCACCTTAAATGCAGCTATGCAACACCACCTTAAAAGCAGATATGTAACACCACCTGAAATGCAGCCATATAACACCACCTTAAATGCAGCTATGTAACATCACCTTAAATGCAGCTATTTAACATCACCTGAAATGCAGTCATGTAACACCACCTTAAATGCAGCTACGTAACACAAGCTTAAATGCAGCTATGTAACACCACCTTAAATGCAGGCATGTAACACCACCTTAAATCCAGCTGTGTAACACCACCTTAAATGCAGGCATGTAACACCACCTTAAATGCAGTTATGTAACACCACCTCAAATGCAGCTATGTTACATCACCTGAAATGCAGCTATGTAACACCTCCTTAAATGCCGCTATGTAGCATCACCTGAAATGCAGCTATGTATGTGTATGTATGTATGTGAGAGAGAGAGAGAGAGAGAGAGAGAGAGAGAGAGAGAGAGAACGAGACAGAGACCACCACCTTAATATATTACATCACCTGAAATGCAGCTATGTAACACCTCCTTAAATGCAGCTATGTAGCATCACCTGAAATGCAGCTATGTATGTGTATGTATGTATGTGAGAGAGAGAGAACGAGACAGAGACCAGTATAGTAGACAACATCCACTGTCTGTCCCCACCACCATGTGGAACCAGGTCAGCAATTAGAACCCCAAGGTACCTCCCAAAATCAAACCAAAGACATGCAGGTTTGGCATATTGCAAACTTTTCAGATCTCCCTTGTAAAAGAGAAGGTTTAAATTAAAAATAAAAAACCTCAAATCCAGCTATGTAACAACACCTTAAATGCAGGCATATAACATCACCTTAAATGCAGGCATGTAACACCAACTTAAATGCAGGCATGTAACACCACCTTAAATGCAGCTATGTAACACCACCTTAAATGCAGCTATGTAACACCACCTTAAATGCAGGCATATAACATCACCTTAAATGCAGGCATGTAACACCAACTTAAATGCAGGCATGTAACATCACCTGAAATGCAGGCATGTAACACCACCTTAAATGCAGCTATGTAAAACTACCTTAAATGCAGCTATGTAACATCACCTTAAATGCAGGTATGTAACACCACCTGAAATGCAGCCATATTACACCACCTAAATGCAGGCATGTAACATTACCTTAAATGCAGCTATGTAACACCACCGTAAAAGCAGCTATGTAACATCACCTGAAATGCAGCTATGTAACACCACCTTAAATGTAGCTATGTGTGTCTGTGTGTGTGAGAGAGAGAACGAGAAAGAGACCAGTATAGTAGCCAACATCCACTGTCTGTACCCACCACCGTGTGGAACCTGGTCAGCAATTGGAACCCAAAGGTACCTCCCAAACTCAAACCAAAGACATGCAGGTTTGGCAAATTGGAAACTTTATAACTGTTCAGTTCTCCCATGTAAAAGAGAAGGTTTAAATAAAAAATAAAAAATCTCAAATCCAGCTATGTAACACCACCTTAAATGCAGGCATGTAACACCAACTTAAATGCAGGCATGTAACATCACCTGAAATGCATGCATGTAACACCACCTTAAATTCAGCTATGTAACACCACCTGAAATGCAACTATGTAACATCACCTTAAATGCAGCTATGCAGAATCATCTGAAATGCATCTATGTAACACCACCTTAAATGCAGCTGTGTGTGTGTGTGTGTGTGTGTGTGTGTGTGTGTGTGTGTGTGTGTGTGTGTGTGTGTGTGTGTGTGTGTGTGTGTGGTGTGTGAGAGAGAGAGAGAGAGAGAGAGAGAGAGAGAGAGAGAGAGAGAGAGAGAGAGAGAGAGAGAGAGAGAGAGAGAGAGAGAGAGAGAGAGAGAGAGAGAGAGAGAGAGAGAGAGAGAGAGAGAATGAGACAGAGACCAGTATAGTAGCCAACATCCACTGTCTGTCCCCACCACCATGTGGAACCAGGTAAGCAATTGGAACCCCAAGGTACCTCCCAAACTCAACCAAAGACATGCAGGTTTGGCATATTGCAAACTTTATAACTGTTCAGTTCTCCCTTGTAAAAGAGAAGGTTTAAATAAAAAATAAAAAACCTCAAATCCACCTTAAATGCAGCTATGTAACACCGACTTAAATGCAGGCATGTAACACCACCTTAATGTAGCTATGCAACACCACCTTAAATGCAGCTATGTAACACAACCTGAAATGCAGCCATATAACACCACCTTAAATGCAGCTTTGTAACACCACCTGAAATCAGCGATATAACACCACCTTAAATGCAGGCACGTAACATTACCTTAAATGCAGCTATGTAACACCAATGTAAAAGCAGCTATGTAACATCACCTGAAATGCAGCAATGTAACACCACCTTAAATGCAGGCATGTAACATCACCTGAAATGCAGCTATGTAACACCACCTTAAATGCAGCTGTGTGTGTGTGTGTGTGTGTGTGTGTGTGTGTGTGTGTGTGTGTGTGTGTGTGTGTGTGTGTGTGTGTGTGTGTGTGTGTGTGTGTGTGTGTGAGAGAGAGAGAGAGAGAGAGAGAGACAGAGAGAATGAGACAGAGACCAGTATAGTAGCCAACATCCACTGTCTGTCCCTGCCACCATGTGGAACGAGGTCAGCTATTGGAACCCCAAGGTAACTCCCAAACTCAAACCAAAGACATGCAGCTTTGGCATATTGAAAACTTTATAACTGTTCATTTCTCCCTTGTAAAAGAGAAGGTTTAAATTAAAAATAAAAAACCTCAAATCCAGCTATGTAACACCACCTGAAATGCAGCCATATAACACCACCTTAAATGCAGGCACGTAACATTACCTTAAATGCAGCTATGTAACACCAACTTACATGCAGTCATGTAACATCACCTGAAATGCAGGCATGTAACACCACCTTAAATGCAGCTATGTAACACCACCTTAAATGCAGCTATGTAACATCACCTGAAATGCAGCTATGTAACACCACCTTAAATGCAGCTATGTAACACCACCTGAAATGCAGCCATATAACACCACCTTAAATGCAGGCACGTAACATTACCTTAAATGCAGCTATGTAACACCACCTTAAATGCAGGCATGTAACATCACCTGAAATTTTGGCATGTAACACCACCTTAAATGCGGCTATGCAACACCACCTTAAATGCAGCTATGTAACACCACCTGAAATGCAGCCATATAACACCACCTTAAATGCAGCTGTGTAACACCACCTGAAATGCAGCCATATAACACCACCTTAAATGCAGGCACGTAACATTACCTTAAATGCAGCTATGTAACACAACCTTAAATGAAGGCATGTAACACCACCTTAAATGCAGGCATGTAACATCACCTGAAATGCAGCTATGTAACACCACCTTAAATGAAGGCATGTTACACCACCTTAAATGCAGGCATGTAACATCACCTGAAATGCTGGCATGTAACACCACCTTAAATGCAGCTATATAACACCACCTTAAATCCAGCTATGTAACATCACCTGAAATGCAGCTATGTAACACCACCTTAAATGGAAGCATGTAACACCACCTTAAATGCAGCTATGTAACACCACATTAAATGAAGCTATGTAACATCACCTTAAGGATTCAAGGATTCAAAAGAATTTTAT
Organism: Thalassophryne amazonica; assembly: GCF_902500255.1. Lineage (NCBI taxonomy): Eukaryota > Metazoa > Chordata > Actinopteri > Batrachoidiformes > Batrachoididae > Thalassophryne > Thalassophryne amazonica. The sequence continues at coordinate 87,104,185 of NC_047118.1, forward strand.
TGTCATATGCACAAAGGAACATGTTCCCTGCACAATGAATTGTGTCTACTGCATTTAACCCATCCTAATTGCCAGTTAGGAGCAGAAGTCGCCATAAGGTGCCCGGGGACCAGCTCTAGATGTACATCCCTGCTTTAGGTCACAGCAGAGCTGAGCAAACCATGACCGACCCAAGACAAACAATACACACGTAACAGACATAAGCTGGCCTGGTACATAAACACATATAAAAAAGCACACACAAGGTAAGGAAGAGAAAAAAAACCCTCAAGGTCGTTGCATTCGAGAAGCCACAACAATGAGGAAAAAACTCTTAACAGCACAGAGAACAGTAAACACAGAGACAAACAAGAACACAGGACGACAGCCGAGATTTGAAAGTCCAGTTTAGCAGAACACTCTGGTAGCAGCCCTTTTTGGAGCTAAACAACGGCCATGACTGAATCCTGGAAGGGAGGGGAGTTCAGCTCTGAGCAGTCCACTGTTCACAGTCAACGTCAGAGCTGGAGAAGCTGCGGGAGGGGGAAACCAGGGAAGCGAGGCTTGAGTGTTTAATCTTCTTGGAGGTTTTTTATCACAGTGGCCTTGAAGTGCAGCTGTCTTGGGGAAGCCAAATGAATGTCTGATTAGTAGACGCCTGAAAGATTCCACAGTTCTGAGAACAAAGTGGCTCTCAATGCATGTGAGGGTAGAAAGGAAATGTGGTCATTTACTGACGGTCAAGGCGGTTTTTCAGCGCTGCAATCCTCACAGAGATGGTTTCCAATGTGTGGTTAACACCCGCCGACTGAGCAGTCACTGTCCTTCCAATCGAATCAATCAAGTGGGGCAATCTGGACAGCCCAATCAAAACAGCCTCCACTTTTTAAATTTTCCAGTAAACCAGCGCTATGCCCGCGCCACACAGCAGAAAGCCGGTCACTCCCAAGCCAAATAGATACACATCTTCGACGTCCTCCACAGACAGCGTGTAAAGGCACATGACCTGCCATCTCCTCCACGAGTCCATCACGTAGCCAATCACATGCGTCCCGGCAGGACAGGTCGGGTCCTCCGCCCCCGAATGTCTTGTAGAAAAAATAGTGTCAATTCCGTTCAGAGACCACTTTAACAAATCCATTTTTGTCACTTTTCAGAAGAGCAAAAACTGGAGCCTCACAGACAACACGCCACAGAAGCAGGAAAGATAAGGAGGGACAGAGAGAAGAGAAAATGCATCCGTCTCGGCCGAGTGCAAGCTGGCAAAAAAAACATGCAGCTATGTAACACCACCGTAAATGCGGATATGTAACATCACCTGAAATGCAGCTATGTAAAACCACCTTAAATGCAGCTATGTGTGTGTGTGTGTGTGTGTGTGTGTGTGTGTGTGTGTGTGTGTGTGTGTGTGTGTGTGTGTGTGTGTGTGTGTGTGTGTGTGTGTGAGAGAGAGAGAGAGAACGAGAAAGAGACCAGTATAGTAGCCAACATCCACTGTCTGTCCCCACCACCATGTGGAACCAGGTCAACAATTGGAACCACAAGGTACCTCCCAAACTCAAAACAAAGACATGCAGGTTTGGCAAATTGCAAACTTTATAACTGTTCAGTTCTCCCTTGTAAAAGAGAAGGTTTAAATTACATATAAAAAACCTCAAATCCAGCTCTGTAACAACATCTTAAATGCAGGCATGTAACACCACCTTAAATGCAGCTATGTAACACCACCTTAAATGCAGCTATGTAACATCACCTGAAATGCAGCTATGTAACACCACCTTAAATGCAGGCATGTAACACCACCTTAAATGCAGGCATGTAACAACACCTGAAATGCAGCTATGTATCACCACCTTACATGCAGGCATGTAACACACCACCTTAAATGCAGGCATGTAATACACCACCTTAAATGCGGCTATGTAACACCTCCTTATATGCACCTATGTAACATCACCTGAAATGCAGCTATGTAACACTGCGTTAAATGCAGCCATATTGTTGTGTGGGCCGCTCAAGAGGAGGTACTGCTGGCCCACCACCACCAGATGGCGCCCTGCTTGAAGTGCGGGCTTCAAGCATGAGAGGGCGTCATAGCAACCGGGAGTGACAGCTGTTACTCGTCATCAGCTGTCACTCATCCACATCATCACCACCACCTTAAAGGCCGGACTGCAACTCCACCTCCCCGCCGAGAAATCAACTACCAATCAAGTAATTCCCTGCTAAACCTTAAATTCGAGTATTAGTCTGATCTCTTTTTGCAGCCGTTTTCCTGGGACGAATACCCTGTCTGCGGAGTTGGCGTTTGGTGTGGACTGCGACGGCTTCGCCTCACACCCCACCCAGATAAGTGGTTATCTCAGGAGCTGCACGAGTGTGTGATTGGAGGTGGAGGTTCTCCCTCCTTACTGAATACAGACTGTGGGATTACTGAGTGTGCGACCTCACACTCATCAGGACTGTCTCTGTTCTCTGCCAGCAGTACCGGGTCTGACTGCTGAAGACAGCGGCCACCTGGGGCGCAGGGCTTGGCAGCTCCGGTGTTCTTCAGCTCCGTTGGCAGTGGAAGCTGTGTGGGATCTGGCTCTTCTCTCGCCAGGCGTCTTCTATCGTCGAGCCTGCCCACACGTCACCTGGTGTATGATTGACAGTCACTATATTGTTATTGTCTGTACGTCGTTGTGCGATTCACAACATTAAATTGTTACTTTTGGCTTATCCATTGTCCGTTCATTTACGCCCCCTGTTGTGGGTCCGTGTCACGACACTTTCACAACACATATAACATCACCTTAAATGCAGGCATGTAACATCACCTTAAATGCAGGCATGTAACACCACCTTAAATGCAGCTATGTAACACCACCTTAAATGCAGGCATATAACATCACCTTAAATGCAGGCATGTAATACCAACTTAAATGCAGGCATGTAACATCACCTGAAATGCAGGCATGTAACACCACCTTAAATGCAGCTATGTAAAACTACCTTAAATGCAGCTATGTAACATCACCTTAAATGCAGGTATGTAACACCACCTGAAATGCAGCCATGTAACATTACCTTAAATGCAGCTATGTAACACAACTGTAAAAGCAGCTATGTAACATCACCTGAAATGCAGCTATGTAATACCACCTTAAATGCAGCTATGTGTGTCTGTGTGTGTGAGAGAGAGAACGAGAAAGAGACCAGTATAGTAGCCAACATCCACTGTCTGTACCCACCACCGTGTGGAACCTGGTCAGCAATTGGAACCCAAAGGTACCTCCCAAACTCAAACCAAAGACATGCAGGTTTGGCAAATTGGAAACTTTATAACTGTTCAGTTCTCCCTTGTAAAAGAGAAGGTTTAAATAAAAAATAAAAAATATGAAATCCAGCTATGTAACACCACCTTAAATGCAGGCATGTAACACCACCTTAAACGCAGCTATGTAACACCAACTTAAATGCAGGCATGTAACACCACCTTAAATTCAGCAATGTGACACCACCTTAAATGCAGTTGTGTAAATCACCTAAAATGCAGCTATGTAACATCACTTTAAATGCAGCTATGCAACATCACCTGAAATACACCTATGTACCACCACCTTAAATGCAGCTATGTGTGTGTGTGTGTGTGTGTGTGTGAGAGAGAGAATGAGACAGAGACCAGTATAGTAGCCAACATCCACTGTCTGTCCCCACCACCATGTGGAACCAGGTCAGCAATTGGAACCCCAAGGTACCTCCCAAACTCAAACCAAAGACATGCAGGTTTGGCATATTGCAAACTTTATAACTGTTCAGGACTCCCTTGTAAAAGAGAAGGTTTAAATTAAAAATAAAAAACCTCAAATCCAGCTATTTAACACCACCTTAAATGCAGCTATGCAACACCACCTTAAAAGCAGATATGTAACACCACCTGAAATGCAGCCATATAACACCACCTTAAATGCAGCTATGTAACATCACCTTAAATGCAGCTATTTAACATCACCTGAAATGCAGTCATGTAACACCACCTTAAATGCAGCTACGTAACACAAGCTTAAATGCAGCTATGTAACACCACCTTAAATGCAGGCATGTAACACCACCTTAAATCCAGCTGTGTAACACCACCTTAAATGCAGGCATGTAACACCACCTTAAATGCAGTTATGTAACACCACCTCAAATGCAGCTATGTTACATCACCTGAAATGCAGCTATGTAACACCTCCTTAAATGCCGCTATGTAGCATCACCTGAAATGCAGCTATGTATGTGTATGTATGTATGTGAGAGAGAGAGAGAGAGAGAGAGAACGAGACAGAGACCACCAACTTAATATATTACATCACCTGAAATGCAGCTATGTAACACCTCCTTAAATGCAGCTATGTAGCATCACCTGAAATGCAGCTATGTATGTGTATGTATGTATGTGAGAGAGAGAGAGAGAGAGAACGAGACAGAGACCAGTATAGTAGACAACATCCACTGTCTGTCCCCACCACCATGTGGAACCAGGTCAGCAATTAGAACCCCAAGGTACCTCCCAAAATCAAACCAAAGACATGCAGGTTTGGCATATTGCAAACTTTTCAGATCTCCCTTGTAAAAGAGAAGGTTTAAATAAAAAATAAAAAACCTCAAATCCAGCTATGTAACCACACCTTAAATGCAGGCATATAACATCACCTTAAATGCAGGCATGTAACACCAACTTAAATGCAGGCATGTAACACCACCTTAAATGCAGCTATGTAACACCACCTTAAATGCAGCTATGTAACACCACCTTAAATGCAGGCATATAACATCACCTTAAATGCAGGCATGTAACACCAACTTAAATGCAGGCATGTAACATCACCTGAAATGCAGGCATGTAACACCACCTTAAATGCAGCTATGTAAAACTACCTTAAATGCAGCTATGTAACATCACCTTAAATGCAGGTATGTAACACCACCTGAAATGCAGCCATATTACACCACCTTAAATGCAGGCATGTAACATTACCTTAAATGCAGCTATGTAACACCACCGTAAAAGCAGCTATGTAACATCACCTGAAATGCAGCTATGTAACACCACCTTAAATGTAGCTATGTGTGTCTGTGTGTGTGAGAGAGAGAACGAGAAAGAGACCAGTATAGTAGCCAACATCCACTGTCTGTACCCACCACCGTGTGGAACCTGGTCAGCAATTGGAACCCAAAGGTACCTCCCAAACTCAAACCAAAGACATGTAGGTTTGGCAAATTGGAAACTTTATAACTGTTCAGTTCTCCCTTGTAAAAGAGAAGGTTTAAATAAAAAATAAAAAATCTCAAATCCAGCTATGTAACACCACCTTAAATGCAGGCATGTAACACCAACTTAAATGCAGGCATGTAACATCACCTGAAATGCATGCATGTAACACCACCTTAAATGCAGGCATGTAACACCAACTTAAATGCAGGCATGTAACATCACCTGAAATGCAGGCATGTAACACCACCTTAAATTCAGCTATGTAACACCACCTGAAATGCAACTATGTAACATCACCTTAAATGCAGCTATGCAGAATCATCTGAAATGCATCTATGTAACACCACCTTAAATGCAGCTGTGTGTGTGTGTGTGAGAGAGAGAGAGAGAGAGAGAGAGAGAGAGAGAGAGAGAGAGAGAGAGAGAGAGAGAGAGAGAGAGAGAGAGAGAGAGAGAGAGAGAGAGAGAGAATGAGACAGAGACCAGTATAGTAGCCAACATCCACTGTCTGTCCCCACCACCATGTGGGACCAGGTAAGCAATTGGAACCCCAAGGTACCTCCCAAACTCAACCAAAGACGTGCAGGTTTGGCATATTGCAAACTTTATAACTGTTCAGTTCTCCCTTGTAAAAGAGAAGGTTTAAATAAAAAATATAAAACCTCAAATCCAGCTATGTAACACCACCTTAAATGCAGCTATGTAACACCGACTTAAATGCAGGCATGTAACACCACCTTAAATGCAGCTATGCAACACCACCTTAAATGCAGCTATGTAACATCACCTTAAATGCAGCTATGTAACATCACCTGAAATGCAGCTATGTAACACCACCTTAAATGCAGCTGTGTGTGTGTGTGTGTGTGTGTGTGTGTGTGTGTGTGTGTGTGTGTGTGTGTGTGTGTGTGTGTGTGTGTGTGTGTGTGTGTGTGTGTGTGTGTGTGTGTGTGTGTGTGTGTGTGTGTGTGTGTGAGAGAGAGAGAGAGAGAGACAGAGAGAATGAGACAGAGACCAGTATAGTAGCCAACATCCACTGTCTGTCCCTGCCACCATGTGGAACGAGGTCAGCTATTGGAACCCCAAGGTAACTCCCAAACTCAAACCAAAGACATGCAGGTTTGGCATATTGAAAACTTTATAACTGTTCATTCTCCCTTGTAAAAGAGAAGGTTTAAATTAAAAATAAAAAACCTCAAATCCAGCTATGTAACACCACCTTAAATGCAGGCATGTAACACCACCTTAAATGCAGCTATGTAACACCACCTTAAATGCAGGCATGTAACATCACCTGAAATGCTGGCATGTAACACCACCTTAAATGCAGATATGTAACAACACCTGAAATGCAGCCATAAAACACCACCTGAAATGCAGCTATGTAACATCACCTTAAATGCAGCTATGTAACAACACCTGAAATGCAGTCATTTAACATCACCTGAAATGCAGCTATGTAACACCACCTTAAATGCAGCCATGTAACACCACCTTAAATGCAGCTATGTAACACCACCTTAAATGCAGGCATGTAACACCACCTTAAATGCAGCTATGTAACACCACCTTAAATGCAGCTATGTTACATCACCTGAAATGCAGCTATGTAACACCTCCTTAAATGGAGCTATGTAACATCACCTGAAATGCAGCTATGTAACACCACTTTAAATGCAGCTGTGTGTGTGTGTGTGTGTGTGTGTGTGTGTGTGTGTGTGTGTGTGTGTGTGTGTGTGTGTGTGTGTGTGTGTGTGTGTGTGTGTGTGTGTGTGTGTGTGTGTGTGTGTGTGTGTGTGAGAGAGAGAGAGAACGAGACAGAGAACGAGACAGAGACCAGTATAGTAGCCAACATCCACTGTCTGTCCCCACCACCATGTGGAACCAGGTCAGCAATTAGAACCCCAAGGTACCTCCCAAAATCAAACTAAAGACATGCAGGTTTGGCATATTGCAAACTTTATAACTGTTCAGATCTCCCTTGTAAAAGAGATGGTTTAAATTAAAAATAAAAAACCTCAAATCCAGCTATGTAACAACACCTTAAATGCAGGCATGTAACACCACCTTAAATGCAGCTATGTAACACCACCTTAAATGCAGCTATGTAACATCACCTGAAATGCAGGCATGTAACACCACCTTAAATGCAGCTATTTAACATCACCTTAAATGCAGCTATGCAGCATCACCTGAAATGCACCTATGTAACACCACCTTAAATGCAGCTATGTGTGTGTGTGTGAGAGAGAGAGAATGAGACAGAGACCAGTATAGTAGCCAACATCCACTGTCTGTCCCCACCACCATGTGGAACCAGGTCAGCAATTGGAACCCCAAGGTACCTCCCAAACTCAAACCAAAGACATGCAGGTTTGGCATATTGCAAACTTTATAACTGTTCATTCTCCCTTGTAAAAGAGAAGGTTTAAATTAAAAATAAAAAACCTCAAATCCAGCTATGTAACACCACCTTAAATGCAGGCATGTAACACCACCTTAAATGCAGCTATGTAACACCACCTTAAATGCAGGCATGTAACATCACCTGAAATGCTGGCATGTAACACCACCTTAAATGCAGATATGTAACAACACCTGAAATGCAGCCATAAAACACCACCTGAAATGCAGCTATGTAACATCACCTTAAATGCAGCTATGTAACAACACCTGAAATGCAGTCATTTAACATCACCTGAAATGCAGCTATGTAACACCACCTTAAATGCAGCCATGTAACACCACCTTAAATGCAGCTATGTAACACCACCTTAAATGCAGGCATGTAACACCACCTTAAATGCAGCTATGTAACACCACCTTAAATGCAGCTATGTTACATCACCTGAAATGCAGCTATGTAACACCTCCTTAAATGGAGCTATGTAACATCACCTGAAATGCAGCTATGTAACACCACTTTAAATGCAGCTGTGTGTGTGTGTGTGTGTGTGTGTGTGTGTGTGTGTGTGTGTGTGTGTGTGTGTGTGTGTGTGTGTGTGTGTGTGTGTGTGTGTGTGTGTGTGTGTGTGTGTGTGTGTGTGTGTGTGTGTGTGTGAGAGAGAGAGAGAGAACGAGACAGAGACCAGTATAGTAGCCAACATCCACTGTCTGTCCCCACCACCATGTGGAACCAGGTCAGCAATTAGAACCCCAAGGTACCTCCCAAAATCAAACTAAAGACATGCAGGTTTGGCATATTGCAAACTTTATAACTGTTCAGATCTCCCTTGTAAAAGAGATGGTTTAAATTAAAAATAAAAAACCTCAAATCCAGCTATGTAACAACACCTTAAATGCAGGCATGTAACACCACCTTAAATGCAGCTATGTAACACCACCTTAAATGCAGCTATGTAACATCACCTGAAATGCAGGCATGTAACACCACCTTAAATGCAGCTATTTAACATCACCTTAAATGCAGCTATGCAGCATCACCTGAAATGCACCTATGTAACACCACCTTAAATGCAGCTATGTGTGTGTGTGTGAGAGAGAGAGAATGAGACAGAGACCAGTATAGTAGCCAACATCCACTGTCTGTCCCCACCACCATGTGGAACCAGGTCAGCAATTGGAACCCCAAGGTACCTCCCAAACTCAAACCAAAGACATGCAGGTTTGGCATATTGCAAACTTTATAACTGTTCAGGACTCCCTTGTAAAAGAGAAGGTTTAAATTAAAAATAAAAAACCTCAAATCCAGCTATTTAACACCACCTTAAATGCAGCTATGCAACACCACCTTAAAAGCAGATATGTAACACCACCTGAAATGCAGCCATATAACACCACCTTAAATGCAGCTATGTAACATCACCTTAAATGCAGCTATTTAACATCACCTGAAATGCAGTCATGTAACACCACCTTAAATGCAGCTACGTAACACAAGCTTAAATGCAGCTATGTAACACCACCTTAAATGCAGGCATGTAACACCACCTTAAATCCAGCTGTGTAACACCACCTTAAATGCAGGCATGTAACACCACCTTAAATGCAGTTATGTAACACCACCTCAAATGCAGCTATGTTACATCACCTGAAATGCAGCTATGTAACACCTCCTTAAATGCCGCTATGTAGCATCACCTGAAATGCAGCTATGTATGTGTATGTATGTATGTGAGAGAGAGAGAGAGAGAGAGAGAGAACGAGACAGAGACCACCACCTTAATATATTACATCACCTGAAATGCAGCTATGTAACACCTCCTTAAATGCAGCTACGTAGCATCACCTGAAATGCAGCTATGTATGTGTATGTATGTATGTGAGAGAGAGAGAGAGAGAGAGAGAGAGAGAGAGAGAGAGAGAGAAAACGAGACAGAGACCAGTATAGTAGACAACATCCACTGTCTGTCCCCACCACCATGTGGAACCAGGTCAGCAATTAGAACCCCAAGGTACCTCCCAAAATCAAACCAAAGACATGCAGGTTTGGCATATTGCAAACTTTTCAGATCTCCCTTGTAAAAGAGAAGGTTTAAATTAAAAATAAAAAACCTCAAATCCAGCTATGTAACCACACCTTAAATGCAGGCATATAACATCACCTTAAATGCAGGCATGTAACACCAACTTAAATGCAGGCATGTAACACCACCTTAAATGCAGCTATGTAACACCACCTTAAATGCAGCTATGTAACACCACCTTAAATGCAGGCATATAACATCACCTTAAATGCAGGCATGTAACACCAACTTAAATGCAGGCATGTAACATCACCTGAAATGCAGGCATGTAACACCACCTTAAATGCAGCTATGTAAAACTACCTTAAATGCAGCTATGTAACATCACCTTAAATGCAGGTATGTAACACCACCTGAAATGCAGCCATATTACACCACCTTAAATGCAGGCATGTAACATTACCTTAAATGCAGCTATGTAACACCACCGTAAAAGCAGCTATGTAACATCACCTGAAATGCAGCTATGTAACACCACCTTAAATGTAGCTATGTGTGTCTGTGTGTGTGAGAGAGAGAACGAGAAAGAGACCAGTATAGTAGCCAACATCCACTGTCTGTACCCACCACCGTGTGGAACCTGGTCAGCAATTGGAACCCAAAGGTACCTCCCAAACTCAAACCAAAGACATGCAGGTTTGGCAAATTGGAAACTTTATAACTGTTCAGTTCTCCCTTGTAAAAGAGAAGGTTTAAATAAAAAATAAAAAATCTCAAATCCAGCTATGTAACACCACCTTAAATGCAGGCATGTAACACCAACTTAAATGCAGGCATGTAACATCACCTGAAATGCATGCATGTAACACCACCTTAAATTCAGCTATGTAACACCACCTGAAATGCAACTATGTAACATCACCTTAAATGCAGCTATGCAGAATCATCTGAAATGCATCTATGTAACACCACCTTAAATGCAGCTATGTGTGTGTGTGTGTGTGTGTGTGTGTGTGTGTGTGTGTGTGTGTGTGTGTGTGTGTGTGTGTGTGTGTGTGTGTGTGTGTGAGAGAGAGAGAGAGAGAGAGAGAGAGAGAGAGAGAGAGAGAGAGAGAGAGAGAGAGAGAGACCAGTATAGTAGCCAACATCCACTGTCTGTCCCCACCACCATGTGGAACCAGGTAAGCAATTGGAACCCCAAGGTACCTCCCAAACTCAACCAAAGACATGCAGGTTTGGCATATTGCAAACTTTATAACTGTTCAGTTCTCCCTTGTAAAAGAGAAGGTTTAAATAAAAAATAAAAAACCTCAAATCCACCTTAAATGCAGCTATGTAACACCGACTTAAATGCAGGCATGTAACACCACCTTAAATGCAGCTATGCAACACCACCTTAAATGCAGCTATGTAACACAACCTGAAATGCAGCCATATAACACCACCTTAAATGCAGCTTTGTAACACCACCTGAAATCAGCGATATAACACCACCTTAAATGCAGGCACGTAACATTACCTTAAATGCAGCTATGTAACACCAATGTAAAAGCAGCTATGTAACATCACCTGAAATGCAGCAATGTAACACCACCTTAAATGCAGGCATGTAACATCACCTGAAATGCAGCTATGTAACACCACCTTAAATGCAGCTGTGTGTGTGTGTGTGTGTGTGTGTGTGTGTGTGTGTGTGTGTGTGTGTGTGTGTGTGTGTGTGTGTGTGTGTGTGTGTGTGTGTGTGTGTGTGTGTGTGTGTGTGTGTGAGAGAGAGAGAGAGAGAGACAGAGAGAATGAGACAGAGACCAGTATAGTAGCCAACATCCACTGTCTGTCCCTGCCACCATGTGGAACGAGGTCAGCTATTGGAACCCCAAGGTAACTCCCAAACTCAAACCAAAGACATGCAGCTTTGGCATATTGAAAACTTTATAACTGTTCATTTCTCCCTTGTAAAAGAGAAGGTTTAAATTAAAAATAAAAAACCTCAAATCCAGCTATGTAACACCACCTGAAATGCAGCCATATAACACCACCTTAAATGCAGGCACGTAACATTACCTTAAATGCAGCTATGTAACACCAACTTACATGCAGCCATGTAACATCACCTGAAATGCAGGCAATGTAACACCACCTTAAATGCAGCTATGTAACACCACCTTAAATGCAGCTATGTAACATCACCTGAAATGCAGCTATGTAACACCACCTTAAATGCAGCTATGTAACACCACCTGAAATGCAGCCATATAACACCACCTTAAATGCAGGCACGTAACATTACCTTAAATGCAGCTATGTAACACCACCTTAAATGCAGGCATGTAACATCACCTGAAATTTTGGCATGTAACACCACCTTAAATGCGGCTATGCAACACCACCTTAAATGCAGCTATGTAACACCACCTGAAATGCAGCCATATAACACCACCTTAAATGCAGCTGTGTAACACCACCTGAAATGCAGCCATATAACACCACCTTAAATGCAGGCACGTAACATTACCTTAAATGCAGCTATGTAACACAACCTTAAATGAAGGCATGTAACACCACCTTAAATGCAGGCATGTAACATCACCTGAAATGCAGCTATGTAACACCACCTTAAATGAAGGCATGTTACACCACCTTAAATGCAGGCATGTAACATCACCTGAAATGCAGGCATGTAACACCACCTTAAATGCAGCTATATAACACCACCTTAAATCCAGCTATGTAACATCACCTGAAATGCAGCTATGTAACACCACCTTAAATGGAAGCATGTAACACCACCTTAAATGCAGCTATGTAACACCACATTAAATGAAGCTATGTAACATCACCTTAAGGATTCAAGGATTCAAAAGAATTTTATTGTCATATGCACAAAGGAACATGTTCCCTGCACAATGAATTGTGTCTACTGCATTTAACCCATCCTAATTGCCAGTTAGGAGCAGAAGTCGCCATAAGGTGCCCGGGGACCAGCTCTAGATGTACATCCCTGCTTTAGGTCACAGCAGAGCTGAGCAAACCATGACCGACCCAAGACAAACAATACACACGTAACAGACATAAGCTGGCCTGGTACATAAACACATATAAAAAAGCACACACAAGGTAAGGAAGAGAAAAAAAACCCTCAAGGTCGTTGCATTCGAGAAGCCACAACAATGAGGAAAAAACTCTTAACAGCACAGAGAACAGTAAACACAGAGACAAACAAGAACACAGGACGACAGCCGAGATTTGAAAGTCCAGTTTAGCAGAACACTCTGGTAGCAGCCCTTTTTGGAGCTAAACAACGGCCATGACTGAATCCTGGAAGGGAGGGGAGTTCAGCTCTGAGCAGTCCACTGTTCACAGTCAACGTCAGAGCTGGAGAAGCTGCGGGAGGGGGAAACCAGGGAAGCGAGGCTTGAGTGTTTAATCTTCTTGGAGGTTTTTTATCACAGTGGCCTTGAAGTGCAGCTGTCTTGGGGAAGCCAAATGAATGTCTGATTAGTAGACGCCTGAAAGATTCCACAGTTCTGAGAACAAAGTGTCTCTCAATGCATGTGAGGGTAGAAAGGAAATGTGGTCATTTACTGACGGTCAAGGCGGTTTTTCAGCGCTGCAATCCTCACAGAGATGGTTTCCAATGTGTGGTTAACACCCGCCGACTGAGCAGTCACTGTCCTTCCAATCGAATCAATCAAGTGGGGCAATCTGGACGGCCCAATCAAAACAGCCTCCACTTTTTAAATTTTCCAGTAAACCAGCGCTATGCCCGCGCCACACAGCAGAAAGCCGGTCACTCCCAAGCCAAATAGATACACATCTTCGACGTCCTCCACAGACAGCGTGTAAAGGCACATGACCTGCCATCTCCTCCACGAGTCCATCACGTAGCCAATCACATGCGTCCCGGCAGGACAGGTCGGGTCCTCCGCCCCCGAATGTCTTGTAGAAAAAATAGTGTCAATTCCGTTCAGAGACCACTTTAACAAATCCATTTTTGTCACTTTTCAGAAGAGCAAAAACTGGAGCCTCACAGACAACACGCCACAGAAGCAGGAAAGATAAGGAGGGACAGAGAGAAGAGAAAATGCATCCGTCTCGGCCGAGTGCAAGCTGGCAAAAAAAACATGCAGCTATGTAACACCACCGTAAATGCGGATATGTAACATCACCTGAAATGCAGCTATGTAAAACCACCTTAAATGCAGCTATGTGTGTGTATGTGTGTGTGTATGTGTGTGTGTGTGTGTGTGTGTGTGTGTGTGTGTGTGTGTGTGTGTGTGTGTGTGTGTGTGTGTGTGTGTGTGTGTGTGTGTGTGTGTGAGAGAGAGAGAGAGAACGAGAAAGAGACCAGTATAGTAGCCAACATCCACTGTCTGTCCCCACCACCATGTGGAACCAGGTCAACAATTGGAACCACAAGGTACCTCCCAAACTCAAAACAAAGACATGCAGGTTTGGCAAATTGCAAACTTTATAACTGTTCAGTTCTCCCTTGTAAAAGAGAAGGTTTAAATTACATATAAAAAAAACCTCAAATCCAGCTATGTAACAACATCTTAAATGCAGGCATGTAACACCACCTTAAATGCAGCTATGTAACACCACCTTAAATGCAGCTATGTAACATCACCTGAAATGCAGCTATGTAACACCACCTTAAATGCAGGCATGTAACACCACCTTAAATGCAGGCATGTAACAACACCTGAAATGCAGCTATGTATCACCACCTTACATGCAGGCATGTAACACACCACCTTAAATGCAGGCATGTAATACACCACCTTAAATGCGGCTATGTAACACCTCCTTATATGCACCTATGTAACATCACCTGAAATGCAGCTATGTAACACTGCGTTAAATGCAGCCATATTGTTGTGTGGGCCGCTGAAGAGGAGGTACTGCTGGCCCACCACCACCAGATGGCGCCCTGCTTGAAGTGCGGGCTTCAAGCATGAGAGGGCGTCATAGCAACCGGGAGTGACAGCTGTTACTCGTCATCAGCTGTCACTCATCCACATCATCACCACCACCTTAAAGGCCGGACTGCAACTCCACCTCCCCGCCGAGAAATCAACTACCAATCAGGTAATTCCCTGCTAAACCTTAAATTCGAGTATTAGTCTGATCTCTTTTTGCAGCCGTTTTCCTGGGACGAATACCCTGTCTGCGGAGTTGGCGTTTGGTGTGGACTGCGACGGCTTCGCCTCACACCCCACCCAGATAAGTGGTTATCTCAGGAGCTGCACGAGTGTGTGATTGGAGGTGGAGGTTCTCCCTCCTTACTGAATACAGACTGTGGGATTACTGAGTGTGCGACCTCACACTCATCAGGACTGTCTCTGTTCTCTGCCAGCAGTACCGGGTCTGACTGCTGAAGACAGCGGCCACCTGGGGCGCAGGGCTTGGCGGCTCCGGTGTTCTTCAGCTCCGTTGGCAGTGGAACCTGTGTGGGATCTGGCTCTTCTCTCGCCAGGCGTCTTCTATCGTCGAGCCTGCCCACACGTCACCTGGTGTATGATTGACAGTCACTATATTGTTATTGTCTGTACGTCGTTGTGCGATTCACAACATTAAATTGTTACTTTTGGCTTATCCATTGTCCGTTCATTTACGCCCCCTGTTGTGGGTCCGTGTCACGACACTTTCACAACACATATAACATCACCTTAAATGCAGGCATGTAACATCACCTTAAATGCAGGCATGTAACACCACCTTAAATGCAGCTATGTAACACCACCTTAAATGCAGGCATATAACATCACCTTAAATGCAGGCATGTAATACCAACTTAAATGCAGGCATGTAACATCACCTGAAATGCAGGCATGTAACACCACCTTAAATGCAGCTATGTAAAACTACCTTAAATGCAGCTATGTAACATCACCTTAAATGCAGGTATGTAACACCACCTGAAATGCAGCCATATTACACCACCTTAAATGCAGGCATGTAACATTACCTTAAATGCAGCTATGTAACACAACTGTAAAAGCAGCTATGTAACATCACCTGAAATGCAGCTATGTAATACCACCTTAAATGCAGCTATGTGTGTCTGTGTGTGTGAGAGAGAGAACGAGAAAGAGACCAGTATAGTAGCCAACATCCACTGTCTGTCCCCACCACCGTGTGGAACCTGGTCAGCAATTGGAACCCAAAGGTACCTCCCAAACTCAAACCAAAGACATGCAGGTTTGGCAAATTGGAAACTTTATAACTGTTCAGTTCTCCCTTGTAAAAGAGAAGGTTTAAATAAAAAATAAAAAATATGAAATCCAGCTATGTAACACCACCTTAAATGCAGGCATGTAACACCACCTTAAACGCAGCTATGTAACACCAACTTAAATGCAGGCATGTAACACCACCTTAAATTCAGCAATGTGACACCACCTTAAATGCAGCTGTGTAAATCACCTAAAATGCAGCTATGTAACATCACTTTAAATGCAGCTATGCAACATCACCTGAAATACACCTATGTACCACCACCTTAAATGCAGCTATGTGTGTGTGTGTGAGAGAGAGAATGAGACAGAGACCAGTATAGTAGCCAACATCCACTGTCTGTCCCCACCACCATGTGGAACCAGGTCAGCAATTGGAACCCCAAGGTACCTCCCAAACTCAAACCAAAGACATGCAGGTTTGGCATATTGCAAACTTTATAACTGTTCAGGACTCCCTTGTAAAAGAGAAGGTTTAAATTAAAAATAAAAAACCTCAAATCCAGCTATTTAACACCACCTTAAATGCAGCTATGCAACACCACCTTAAAAGCAGATATGTAACACCACCTGAAATGCAGCCATATAACACCACCTTAAATGCAGCTATGTAACATCACCTTAAATGCAGCTATTTAACATCACCTGAAATGCAGTCATGTAACACCACCTTAAATGCAGCTACGTAACACAAGCTTAAATGCAGCTATGTAACACCACCTTAAATGCAGGCATGTAACACCACCTTAAATCCAGCTGTGTAACACCACCTTAAATGCAGGCATGTAACACCACCTTAAATGCAGTTATGTAACACCACCTCAAATGCAGCTATGTTACATCACCTGAAATGCAGCTATGTAACACCTCCTTAAATGCCGCTATGTAGCATCACCTGAAATGCAGCTATGTATGTGTATGTATGTATGTGAGAGAGAGAGAGAGAGAGAGAGAGAACGAGACAGAGACCACCAACTTAATATATTACATCACCTGAAATGCAGCTATGTAACACCTCCTTAAATGCAGCTATGTAGCATCACCTGAAATGCAGCTATGTATGTGTATGTATGTATGTGAGAGAGAGAGAGAGAGAGAACGAGACAGAGACCAGTATAGTAGACAACATCCACTGTCTGTCCCCACCACCATGTGGAACCAGGTCAGCAATTAGAACCCCAAGGTACCTCCCAAAATCAAACCAAAGACATGCAGGTTTGGCATATTGCAAACTTTTCAGATCTCCCTTGTAAAAGAGAAGGTTTAAATTAAAAATAAAAAACCTCAAATCCAGCTATGTAACCACACCTTAAATGCAGGCATATAACATCACCTTAAATGCAGGCATGTAACACCAACTTAAATGCAGGCATGTAACACCACCTTAAATGCAGCTATGTAACACCACCTTAAATGCAGCTATGTAACACCACCTTAAATGCAGGCATATAACATCACCTTAAATGCAGGTATGTAACACCAACTTAAATGCAGGCATGTAACATCACCTGAAATGCAGGCATGTAACACCACCTTAAATGCAGCTATGTAAAACTACCTTAAATGCAGCTA
Source organism: Thalassophryne amazonica (assembly GCF_902500255.1). Lineage (NCBI taxonomy): Eukaryota > Metazoa > Chordata > Actinopteri > Batrachoidiformes > Batrachoididae > Thalassophryne > Thalassophryne amazonica. The sequence goes on from NC_047118.1 coordinate 87,121,641, forward strand.
TGTAACATCACCTTAAATGCAGGTATGTAACACCACCTGAAATGCAGCCATATTACACCACCTTAAATGCAGGCATGTAACATTACCTTAAATGCAGCTATGTAACACCACCGTAAAAGCAGCTATGTAACATCACCTGAAATGCAGCTATGTAACACCACCTTAAATGTAGCTATGTGTGTCTGTGTGTGTGAGAGAGAGAACGAGAAAGAGACCAGTATAGTAGCCAACATCCACTGTCTGTACCCACCACCGTGTGGAACCTGGTCAGCAATTGGAACCCAAAGGTACCTCCCAAACTCAAACCAAAGACATGCAGGTTTGGCAAATTGGAAACTTTGTAACTGTTCAGTTCTCCCTTGTAAAAGAGAAGGTTTAAATAAAAAATAAAAAATCTCAAATCCAGCTATGTAACACCACCTTAAATGCAGGCATGTAACACCAACTTAAATGCAGGCATGTGACATCACCTGAAATGCATGCATGTAACACCACCTTAAATTCAGCTATGTAACACCACCTGAAATGCAACTATGTAACATCACCTTAAATGCAGCTATGCAGAATCATTTGAAATGCATCTATGTAACACCACCTTAAATGCAGCTGTGTGTGTGTGTGTGTGTGTGTGTGTGTGAGTGAGAGAGAGAGAGAGAGAGAGAGAGAGAGAGAGAGAGAGAGAGAGAGAGAGAGAGAGAGAGAGAGAGAGAGAGAGAGAGAGAGAGAGAGAGAGAGAATGAGACAGAGACCAGTATAGTAGCCAACATCCACTGTCTGTCCCCACCACCATGTGGAACCAGGTAAGCAATTGGAACCCCAAGGTACCTCCCAAACTCAACCAAAGACATGCAGGTTTGGCATATTGCAAACTTTATAACTGTTCAGTTCTCCCTTGTAAAAGAGAAGGTTTAAATAAAAAATAAAAAACCTCAAATCCACCTTAAATGCAGCTATGTAACACCGACTTAAATGCAGGCATGTAACACCACCTTAAATGCAGCTATGCAACACCACCTTAAATGCAGCTATGTAACACAACCTGAAATGCAGCCATATAACACCACCTTAAATGCAGCTTTGTAACACCACCTGAAATCAGCGATATAACACCACCTTAAATGCAGGCACGTAACATTACCTTAAATGCAGCTATGTAACACCAATGTAAAAGCAGCTATGTAACATCACCTGAAATGCAGCAATGTAACACCACCTTAAATGCAGGCATGTAACATCACCTGAAATGCAGCTATGTAACACCACCTTAAATGCAGGCATGTAACATTACCTGAAATGCAGGCATGTAACACCACCTTAAATTCAGCTATGTAACACCACCTTAAATGCAGCTATGTAACATCACCTTAAATGCAGCTATGTAACATCACCTGAAATGCAGCTATGTAACACCACCTTAAATGCAGCTGTGTGTGTGTGTGTGTGTGTGTGTGTGTGTGTGTGTGTGTGTGTGTGTGTGTGTGTGTGTGTGTGTGTGTGTGTGTGTGTGTGTGTGAGAGAGAGAGAGAGAGAGAGAGAGACAGAGAGAATGAGACAGAGACCAGTATAGTAGCCAACATCCACTGTCTGTCCCTGCCACCATGTGGAACGAGGTCAGCTATTGGAACCCCAAGGTAACTCCCAAACTCAAACCAAAGACATGCAGGTTTGGCATATTGAAAACTTTATAACTGTTCATTTCTCCCTTGTAAAAGAGAAGGTTTAAATTAAAAATAAAAAACCTCAAATCCAGCTATGTAACACCACCTTAAATGCAGCTATGTAACACCACCTTAAATGCAGGCATGTAACATCACCTGAAATGCTGGCATGTAACACCACCTTAAATGCAGATATGTAACAACACCTGAAATGCAGCCATAAAACACCACCTGAAATGCAGCTATGTAACATCACCTTAAATGCAGCTATGTAACAACACCTGAAATGCAGTCATTTAACATCACCTGAAATGCAGCTATGTAACACCACCTTAAATGCAGCCATGTAACACCACCTTAAATGCAGCTATGTAACACCACCTTAAATGCAGCTATGTTACATCACCTGAAATGCAGCTATGTAACACCTCCTTAAATGGAGCTATGTAACACCACTTTAAATGCAGCTGTGTGTGTGTGTGTGTGTGTGTGTGTGTGTGTGTGTGTGTGTGTGTGTGTGTGTGTGTGTGTGTGTGTGTGTGTGTGTGTGTGTGTGTGTGTGTGTGTGTGTGTGTGTGTGTGTGTGTGAGAGAGAGAGAGAGAGAACGAGACAGAGACCAGTATAGTAGCCAACATCCACTGTCTGTCCCAACCACCATGTGGAACCAGGTCAGCAATTAGAACCCCAAGGTACCTCCCAAAATCAAACTAAAGACATGCAGGTTTGGCATATTGCAAACTTTATAACTGTTCAGATCTCCCTTGTAAAAGAGATGGTTTAAATTAAAAATAAAAAACCTCAAATCCAGCTATGTAACAACACCTTAAATGCAGGCATGTAACACCACCTTAAATGCAGCTATGTAACACCACCTTAAATGCAGCTATGTAACATCACCTGAAATGCAGGCATGTAACACCACCTTAAATGCAGCTATTTAACATCACCTTAAATGCAGCTATGCAGCATCACCTGAAATGCACCTATGTAACACCACCTTAAATGCAGCTATGTGTGTGTGTGTGAGAGAGAGAGAATGAGACAGAGACCAGTATAGTAGCCAACATCCACTGTCTGTCCCCACCACCATGTGGAACCAGGTCAGCAATTGGAACCCCAAGGTACCTCCCAAACTCAAACCAAAGACATGCAGGTTTGGCATATTGCAAACTTTATAACTGTTCAGGACTCCCTTGTAAAAGAGAAGGTTTAAATTAAAAATAAAAAACCTCAAATCCAGCTATTTAACACCACCTTAAATGCAGCTATGCAACACCACCTTAAAAGCAGATATGTAACACCACCTGAAATGCAGCCATATAACACCACCTTAAATGCAGCTATGTAACATCACCTTAAATGCAGCTATTTAACATCACCTGAAATGCAGTCATGTAACACCACCTTAAATGCAGCTACGTAACACAAGCTTAAATGCAGCTATGTAACACCACCTTAAATGCAGGCATGTAACACCACCTTAAATCCAGCTGTGTAACACCACCTTAAATGCAGGCATGTAACACCACCTTAAATGCAGTTATGTAACACCACCTCAAATGCAGCTATGTTACATCACCTGAAATGCAGCTATGTAACACCTCCTTAAATGCCGCTATGTAGCATCACCTGAAATGCAGCTATGTATGTGTATGTATGTATGTGAGAGAGAGAGAGAGAGAGAGAGAGAGAGAGAGAGAGAGAGAGAGAGAGAGAGAGAGAACGAGACAGAGACCACCACCTTAATATATTACATCACCTGAAATGCAGCTATGTAACACCTCCTTAAATGCAGCTATGTAGCATCACCTGAAATGCAGCTATGTATGTGTATGTATGTATGTGTGAGAGAGAGAGAGAGAGAGAACGAGACAGAGACCAGTATAGTAGACAACATCCACTGTCTGTCCCCACCACCATGTGGAACCAGGTCAGCAATTAGAACCCCAAGGTACCTCCCAAAATCAAACCAAAGACATGCAGGTTTGGCATATTGCAAACTTTTCAGATCTCCCTTGTAAAAGAGAAGGTTTAAATTAAAAATAAAAAACCTCAAATCCAGCTATGTAACCACACCTTAAATGCAGGCATATAACATCACCTTAAATGCAGGCATGTAACACCAACTTAAATGCAGGCATGTAACACCACCTTAAATGCAGCTATGTAACACCACCTTAAATGCAGCTATGTAACACCACCTTAAATGCAGGCATATAACATCACCTTAAATGCAGGCATGTAACACCAACTTAAATGCAGGCATGTAACATCACCTGAAATGCAGGCATGTAACACCACCTTAAATGCAGCTATGTAAAACTACCTTAAATGCAGCTATGTAACATCACCTTAAATGCAGGTATGTAACACCACCTGAAATGCAGCCATATTACACCACCTTAAATGCAGGCATGTAACATTACCTTAAATGCAGCTATGTAACACCACCGTAAAAGCAGCTATGTAACATCACCTGAAATGCAGCTATGTAACACCACCTTAAATGTAGCTATGTGTGTCTGTGTGTGTGAGAGAGAGAACGAGAAAGAGACCAGTATAGTAGCCAACATCCACTGTCTGTACCCACCACCGTGTGGAACCTGGTCAGCAATTGGAACCCAAAGGTACCTCCCAAACTCAAACCAAAGACGTGCAGGTTTGGCAAATTGGAAACTTTATAACTGTTCAGTTCTCCCTTGTAAAAGAGAAGGTTTAAATAAAAAATAAAAAATCTCAAATCCAGCTATGTAACACCACCTTAAATGCAGGCATGTAACACCAACTTAAATGCAGGCATGTAACATCACCTGAAATGCATGCATGTAACACCACCTTAAATTCAGCTATGTAACACCACCTGAAATGCAACTATGTAACATCACCTTAAATGCAGCTATGCAGAATCATCTGAAATGCATCTATGTAACACCACCTTAAATGCAGCTATGTGTGTGTGTGTGTGTGTGTGTGTGTGTGTGTGTGTGTGTGTGTGTGTGTGTGTGTGTGTGTGAGAGAGAGAGAGAGAACGAGACAGAGACCAGTATAGTAGCCAACATCAACTGTCTGTCCCCACCACCATGTGGAACAAGGTCAGCAATTGGAACCCCAAGGTACCTCCAAAACTCACACCAAAGACATGCAGGTTTGGCAAATTGGAAACTGTTCTGTTCTACCTTCTAAAAGAGAAGGTTTAAATCAAAAATATAAAACCTCAAATCCAGCTATGTAACACCACCTTAAATGCAGCTATGTAACACCAACTTAAATGCAGGCATGTAACATCACCTGAAATGCAGGCATGTAACACCACCTTAAATGCAGCTATGTAACACCACCTTAAATGCAGCCATATCACACCACCTTAAATGCAGGAATGTGACATTACCTTAAATGCAGCTATGTAACACCACCGTAAAAGCAGCTATGTAACATCACCTGAAATGCAGCTATGTAACACCACCTTAAATGCAGCTATGTAACACCACCTTAAATGCATGCATGTAACATCACTCGAAATGCTGGCATGTAACACCACCTTAAATGCAGCTATGCAACACTACCTTAAATGCAGCTATGTGTGTGTGTGTGAGAGAGAGAGAATGAGAGAGAGACCAGTATAGTAGCCAACATCCACTCTCTGTCCCCACCACCATGTGGAACAAGGTCAGCAATTGGAAACCAAAGGTACCTCCCAAACCCAAACCAAAGACATGCAGGTTTGGCAAATTGGAAACTTTATAACTGTTCAGTTGTCCCTTGTAAAAGAGAAGGTTTAAATTAAAAATAAAAAACCTCAAATCCAGCTATGTAACACCACCTTAAATGCAGGCATGTAACACCACCTTAAATGCAGCTATGTATGTGTGTGTGAGAGAGAGAGAATGAGAGAGAGACCAGTATAGTAGCCAACATCAACTGTCTGTCCCCACCACCATGTGGAACCAGGTCAGCAATTGGAACCCCAAGGTACCTCCAAAACTCACACCAAAGACATGCAGGTTTGGCAAATTGGAAACTGTTCTGTTCTACCTTGTAAAAGAGAATGTTTAAATAAAAAATAAAAAACCTCAAATCCAGCTATGTAACACCAACACACAAAACCCCACTCGGACGCTCGCCCCCTCTCCCGTCCATGCTCCTTAATCCGATCATCTAGACGAATAACCAAGGATATCAATTCATCTGAATCCTTCGGTTCGCCACGGACTGCTAGCTCATCTTTCAGGGAATCATTCAACCCGTCTACAAACACCCCCCTCAAAGCAGCAGCATTCCAACCGGACTGTGCGGAAAAGATTTGAAAATCCACAGAATAATCAGCTGCGCTTCGTCGCCGCTGTTGGAGGTTCAGCAATCGTTGGACCACGTTATTTGTTTTTACAGGATGATCAAAAACCAAACGAAACTCACGGGAAAATTCATCAAAGGATTCTAACAGTGGTGATTTGTTGCTCCACAACGCAGTGACCCACGCCAGGGCATCACCTCGCAGCAGATTTGTAACATATGCAACTCAGCTACTCTCAGAGGAGAAAGACGCCGGTCGCTGAGCAAAAACCAAGGAGCACTGCATCAAAAACGGAGCACAAACCTCCACATCTCTCGAATAAGGCTCCGGATGACAAATAACTGGTTCAGGAGCCGAATCTCTGGACAGCGAACTTATCTGCAACGGGCTCGATGGAACCGGAGCTGCAACCGCAGGAAGCGGAACAGCCTGCGCTACAAGCTCCGTAACACGGGCATCTGTCTGCTTAATTTGGATCGAAAGGTGCTGTACTTGCTCCCAAATCATCTCCAGGTGTTTCTGGACCTTTTCCTGAAAAGGAACTGCTTCTGCTGCTGGGTCCATACTGGTTTGGCCGGAGAATTCTGTTAAGGTCTGGACGCAGGTTGAGGAGCGGTCCAGCGTCTGACTGAACCCAGCACTAAATAACCAGAAGCAGTTCCAAAAGAAACAAATTTATTTTCTTCCCACTGTGCTGTACACAAAATACAAAATAAATGAATCTGGTGGGGTGAAGAGGCGGCGCGCTCTCCCAGCGCCTCAACAGATCGGAGCCCGAACGTTCTGGACTCAGGAGTTCCGCCAACACCCCCCAGGTGGCTTTTCCCAAGACTGTACTCTGTGAAGGAGGAACAGAGGTGAGGTTATTCAGTACTTATATCAAGAAACACTATTTAGAGGCACACTTATCAGCAACACGTTCAGGACTGATTTCAGGCTTAATTCAAAAGAACAGCTGCTCACTGTTATGTGTCGGACGCAGCTCGGAGAACCGACCAGCGTTTGAAGGACCCAGTATGAAATAAGCAGAGCACGGTACAAAGGCTAACTGAATTTAATACATAACAGTGATGTGATACAAAACAACAAAAGAGTGTGCGGTCTGGCGTGGTGGTGATACGGTGCGCTCCCAGCAGCGCTAACGGTCCGGAGCCAGAAGCCGTTTGGACCCAAGGACCCCGCCGACACCCCCCAGGTGGCCGCAACAAACCGAGTCTGTGAAAGAAGGAACCATTATGTGAGTCCACACTCTACACACAGAGAGACCACTCAAAGGTGTACATAAACAGCAAACACTTCCTGGCTTAATTACTAATCAGCTTCCCAACCTGCAGGCATGGAACATCCAGTTCACAAAACTCCACTGCAGTGGAAGCCGATACATGACTAATGTACAGCTCAATATAATAAGGTGTGAGGGACACCACATTTACTGACTGTATAAACGTTAGTCACAAAATCTAACGTACCTCAGGAAGTGTGCTGACGAGCGTGAGACCTCACCCCCTCCTCTTTCACAGACCGTGCATCAAACCCTGGACGTTCTCTGCATCCACTGATGATGAGATGGCTCCCGAGACGACGATCTCACCCGTCTGGTCACAAGGTCGAGTCTCTGGCAAATACACACTGTATACTCCAGTCTTAAATGCCACCATGTTCCAATCCATATAGATGCACCACAGCTGTGAGTCCTGACGAGCCGCAGGTGATCAGGGTGAGGTCCTGATAACCTCAGCAACACAGCCACTCAGTCCCAAATGCAAGCCACCTGGAAGGAAAACCAAAAGACAGAAACAAAAAGGCAGCCAGGCCCCCCCAGCCATACAACACTCACAGCTTGTGGAGGATTATCAATCCGTACGCCACAGCCGCGAGGAGCAAACGAGACAATTCTCTTCAATACTTAAATTTAGCTGCGCAACAATGCCACATTATATTCACAGATAAGCTTTTAAGGATAATCACCTCTGACGTGTGCTGACAGCGCTTGCCTCTCACCCTCGTCCTCCTTCACAGGCACAATGTCAGCTTCTGGAGCGGCCCACAGCATCCTCAAACGGTCGTCACACGGTCATATTCTCCGGCTCTTAAGCCCAGATCACTGCTGGCTTAAATGCAGTTCTTCATCTCTTCATTGGTACCAGCTGAGAGTCCTTAGAACTGCACGCGAATGTCACAGGTGTCATAGATCGTCCCGATTAGAGAATCGGACGTGAGTGAACAGGTGCAGCAGATCACCGTGACAGAGGTGAGAGACTCTTCTGCAGCACATTCTCCCCAGAGATCAGCCCCAAACCACCTGGGAAGGAAAACAGACACAAAAACCGCAAAACAGTGTCCAGCCAAGACCCCCAACACACAACAAAAATAACACCACCCTAAATGCAGCCATGTAACACCACCTGAAATGCAGCTATGTAAAACCACCTTAATGCAGCTAATGTAAAACCACCTTAAATGCAGCCATATAACACCACCTTGAGTGCAGCTATGTAACACCACCTTAAATGCAGGCATGTAACACCACCTTAAATGCAGGTATTAACACCACCTTAAATTCAGCTATGTAACACCACCTTAAATGCTGCTATGTAACACCACCTTAAATTCAGCTATGTAACATCACCTGAAATGCAGCTATGTAACACCACCTTAAATGCAGATATGTAACATCACCTGAAATAATGCTCCATAACACCACCTTAAATGAAGCAATATAACACCACCCTAAATGCAGCCATGTAACACCACCTGAAATGCAGCTATGTAAAACCACCTTAAATGCAGCTAATGTAAAACCACCTTAAATGCAGCCATATAACACCACCTTGAGTGCAGCTATGTAACACCACCTTAAATGCAGGCATGTAACACCACCTTAAATGCAGGTATGTAACACCACCTTAAATGCAGGCATGTAACACCACCTTAAATGCAGCTATGTAACACCACCTTAAATTCAGCTATGTGACATCACCTGACATGCAGCTATATAACACCACCTTAAATGCAGGCATGTAACACTACCTTAAATGCAGCTATGTAACACCACCTTAAATGCAGCTATATAACATCACCTGAAATGCAGCTACGTAACACCACCTTGAATGCAGGCATGTAACATCACCTTAAATGCAGGCATGTAACACCACCTTAAATGCAGCTATGTAACATCACCTGAAATGTAGCCATATAACACCACCTTAATCGCAGGAATGTAACACCACCTTAAATGCAGCCATATAACACCACCTTAAATGCAGCCATATAACACCACCTTAAATGTAGGCATGTAACACCACCTTAAATGCAGCTATATAACACCACCTTAAATGCAGCCTTATAACACCACCTTGAATGCAGGCATGTAACAACACCTTAAATGCAGCTATGTAACACCACCTTATCCTTAAATGCAACTCCATAAGAAACACCTTAAATGCAGCTATTAAATATCACCTTGAATGCAGCTCCGTAACACCACCTTAAATGCAGATATGTAACATCACCTGAAATAATGCTCCATAACATCACCTTAAATGCAGCAATATAACAATACCCTAAATGCAGCCATGTAAGACCACCTGAAATGCAGCTATGTAACATCACCTTAAATGCAGCTAATGTAAAACCACCTTAAATGCAGCCATATAACACCACCTTGAGTGCAGCTATGTAACACCACCTGAAATGCAGGCATGTAACACCACCTTAAATGCAGGCATGCAACACCACCTTAAATACAGCTATGTAACACAACCTTAAATTCAGCTATGTAACATCACCTGAAATGCAGCTATGTAACACCACCTTAAATGCAGGCATGTAACACTACCTTAAATGCAGCTATGTAACACCACCTTAAATGCAGCTATATAACATCACCTGAAATGCAGCTATGTAACACCACCTTAAATGCAGGCATGTAACATCACCTTAAATGCAGGCATGTAACACCACCTTAAATGCAGCTATGTAACACCACCTTAAATGCAGCTATGTTACACCACCTTAAATACAGCTATGTAACACCACCTTAAATACAGCTATGTAACACCACCTACAATGCAGCCATATAACACCACCTTAAATGCAGGCATGTAACACCACCTTTAAAGCAGCTATGTAACATCATCTTTAAATGCAGCTCTGTAACATCACCTGAAATGTAGCCATATAACACCACCTTAAATGCAGGCATGTAACACCACCTTAAATGCAGCCATATAACACCACCTTAAATGCAGGCATGTAACACCACCTTAAATGCAGCTATGTAACACCACCTTAAATGCAGCCATATAACACCACCTTGAATGCAGGCATGTAACACCACCTTAAATGCAGGTATGTAACACCACCTTAAATGCAGGCATTTAACACCACCTTAAATGAAGCTATGTAACACCACCTTATCCTTAAATGCAACTCTGTAAGAAACACCTTAAATGCAGCTATTAAATACCACCTTGAATGCAGCTCCGTAACACCACCTTAAATGCAGATATGTAATATCACCTGAAATAATGCTCCATAACACCACCTTAAATGCAGCAATATAACACCACCCTAAATGCAGCCATGTAACACCACCTGAAATGCAGCTATGTAACATCACCTTAAATGCAGCTATGTAAAACCACCATAAATGCAGCTAATGTAAAACCACCTTAAATGCAGCCATATAACACCACCTTAAATGCAGGCATGTAACACCACCTTAAATTCAGCTATGTAACACCACCTTAAATGCAGCTATGTAACATCACCTGAAATGCAGCTATGTAACACCACCTTAAATGCAGGCATATAACATCACCTTAAATGCAGGCATGTAACACCACCTGAAATGCAGCCATATCAATCAATCAATCAATTTTTTTATATAGCGCCAAATCAGAACAAACAGTTGCCCCAAGGCGCTTTATATTGTAAGGCAAAGCCATACAATAATTACGGAAAAACCCCAACGGTCAAAACGACCCCCTGTGAGCAAGCACTTGGCAACAGTGGGAAGGAAAAACTCCCTTTTAACAGGAAGAAACCTCCAGCAGAACCAGGCTCAGGGAGGGGCAGTCTTCTGCTGGGACTGGTTGGGGCTGAGGGAGAGAACCGGGAAAAAGACATGCTGTGGAGGGGAGCAGAGATCAATCACTAATGATTAAATGCAGAGTGGTGCATACAGAGCAAAAAGAGAAAGAAACACTCAATGCATCATGGGAACCCCCCAGCAGTCTACGTCTATAGCAGCATAACTAAGGGATGGTTCAGGGTCACCTGATCCAGCCCTAACTATAAGCTTTAGCAAAAAGGAAAGTTTTAAGCCTAATCTTAAAAGTAGAGAGGGTGTCTGTCTCCCTGATCTGAATTGGGAGCTGGTTCCAGAGGAGAGGAGCCTGAAAGCTGAAGGCTCTGCCTCCCATTCTACTCTTACAAACCCTAGGAACTACAAGTAAGCCTGCAGTCTGAGAGCGAAGCGCTCTAATGGGGTGATATGGTACTACGAGGTCCCTAAGATAAGATGGGACCTGATTATTCAAAACCTTATAAGTAAGAAGAAGAATTTTAAATTCTATTCTAGAATTAACAGGAAGCCAATGAAGAGAGGCCAATATGGGTGAGATATGCTCTCTCCTTCTAGTCCCCGTCAGTACTCTAGCTGCAGCATTTTGAATTAACTGAAGGCTTTTTAGGGAACTTTTAGGACAACCTGATAATAATGAATTACAATAGTCCAGCCTAGAGGAAATAAATGCATGAATTAGTTTTTCAGCATCACTCTGAGACAAGACCTTTCTGATTTTAGAGATATTGCGTAAATGCAAAAAAGCAGTCCTACATATTTGTTTAATATGCACTTTAAATGACATATCCTGATCAAAAATGACTCCAAGATTTCTCAGAGTATTACTAGAGGTCAGGGTAATGCCATCCACAGTAAGGATCTGGTTAGACACCATGTTTCTAAGATTTGTGGGGCCAAGTACAATAACTTCAGTTTTATCTGAGTTTAAAAGCAGGAAATTAGAGGTCATCCATGTCTTTATGTCTGTAAGACAATCCTGCAGTTTAGCTAATTGGTGTGAGTCCTCTGGCTTCATGGATAGATAAAGCTTGGTATCATCTGCGTAACAATGAAAATTTAAGCAATACCGTCTAATAATACTGCCTAAGGGAAGCATGTATAAAGTGAATAAAATTGGTCCTAGCACAGAACCTTGTGGAACTCCATAATTAACTTTAGTCTGTGAAGAAGATTCCCCATTTACATGAACAAATTGTAATCTATTAGACAAATATGATTCAAACCACCGCAGCGCAGTGCCTTTAATACCTATGGCATGCTCTAATCTCTGTAATCTCTGTCAACAGTATCAAAAGCAGCACTGAGGTCTAACAGAACAAGCACAGAGATGACTCCACTGTCCGAGGCCATAAGAAGATCATTTGTAACCTTCACTAATGCTGTTTCTGTACTATGATGAATTCTAAAACCTGACTGAAACTCTTCAAATAGACCATTCCTCTGCAGATGATCAGTTAGCTGTTTTACAACTACCCTTTCAAGAATTTTTGAGAGAAAAGGAAGGTTGGAGATTGGCCTATAATTAGCTAAGATAGCTGGGTCAAGTGATGGCTTTTTAAGTAATGGTTTAATTACTGCCACCTTAAAAGCCTGTGGTACATAGCCAACTAACAAAGATAGATTGATCATATTTAAGATTGAAGCATTAAATAGTGGTAGGGCTTCCCTGAGCAGCCTGGTAGGAATGGGGTCTAATAAACATGTTGATGGTTTGGATGAAGTAACTAATGAAAATAACTCAGACAGAACAATCGGAGAGAAAGAGTCTAACCAAATACCGGCATCACTGAAAGCAGCCAAAGATAACGATACGTCTTTAGGATGGTTATGAGTAATTTTTTCTCTAATAGTTAAAATTTTGTTAGCAAAGAAAGTCATGAAGTCATTACTAGTTAAAGTTAATGGAATACTCAGCTCAATAGAGCTCTGACTCTTTGTCAGCCTGGCTACAGTGCTGAAAAGAAACCAGGGGTTGTTCTTATTTTCTTCAATTAGTGATGAGTAGAAAGATGTCCTAGCTTTACGGAGGGCTTTTTTTATAGAGCAACAGACTCTTTTTCCAGGCTAAGTGAAGATCTTCTAAATTAGTGAGACGCCATTTCCTCTCCAATTTACGGGTTATCTGCTTTAAGCTACGAGTTTGTGAGTTATACCACGGAGTCAGGCACTTCTGATTTAAAGCTCTCTTTTTTAGAGGAGCTACAGCATCCAAAGTTGTCTTCAATGAGGATGTAAAACTATTGACGAGATACTCTATCTCACTTACAGAGTTTAGGTAGCTACTCTGCACTGTGTTGGTATATGGCATTAGAGAACATAAAGAAGGAATCATATCCTTAAACCTAGTTACAGCGCTTTCTGAAAGACTTCTAGTGTAATGAAACTTATTCCCCACTGCTGGGTAGTCCATCAGAGTAAATGTAAATGTTATTAAGAAATGATCAGACAGAAGGGAGTTTTCAGGGAATACTGTTAAGTCTTCTATTTCCATACCATAAGTCAGAACAAGATCTAGATATGATTAAAGTGGTGGGTGGAGTCATTTACTTTTTGAGCAAAGCCAATAGAGTCTAATAATAGATTAAATGCAGTGTTGAGGCTGTCATTCTCAGCATCTGTGTGGATGTTAAAATCGCCCACTATAATTATCTTATCTGAGCTAAGCACTAAGTCAGACAAAAGGTCTGAAAATTCACAGAGAAACTCACAGTAACGACCAGGTGGACGATAGATAATAACAAATAAAACTGGTTTTTGGGACTTCCAATTTGGATGGACAAGACTAAGAGTCAAGCTTTCAAATGAATTAAAGCTCTGTCTGGGTTTTTGATTAATTAATAAGCTGGAATGGAAGATTGCTGCTAATCCTCCGCCCCGGCCCGTGCTACGAGCATTCTGACAGTTAGTGTGACTCGGGGGTGTTGACTCATTTAAACTAACATATTCATCCTGCTGTAACCAGGTTTCTGTAAGGCAGAATAAATCAATATGTTGATCAATTATTATATCATTTACCAACAGGGACTTAGAAGAGAGAGACCTAATGTTTAATAGACCACATTTAACTGTTTTAGTCTGTGGTGCAGTTGAAGGTGCTATATTATTTTTTCTTTTTGAATTTTTATGCTTAAATAGATTTTTGCTGGTTATTGGTAGTCTGGGAGCAGGCACCGTCTCTACGGGGATGGGGTAATGAGGGGATGGCAGGGGGAGAGAAGCTGCAGAGAGGTGTGTAAGACTACAACTCTGCTTCCTGGTCCCAACCCTGGATAGTCACGGTTTGGAGGATTTAAGAAAATTGGCCAGATTTCTAGAAATGAGAGCTGCTCCATCCAAAGTGGGATGGATGCCGTCTCTCCTAACAAGACCAGGTTTTCCCCAGAAGCTTTGCCAATTATCTATGAAGCCCACCTCATTTTTTGGACACCACTCAGACAGCCAGCAATTCAAGGAGAACATGCAGCTAAACATGTCACTCCCGGTCTGATTGGGGAGGGGCCCAGAGAAAACTACAGAGTCCGACATTGTTTTTGCAAAGTTACACACCGATTTAATGTTAATTTTAGTGACCTCCGATTGGCGTAACCGGGTGTCATTACTGCCGACGTGAATTACAATCTTACCAAATTTACGCTTAGCCTTAGCCAGCAGTTTCAAATTTCCTTCAATGTCGCCTGCTCTGGCCCCCGGAAGACAATTGACTATGGTTGCTGGTGTCGCTAACTTCACATTTCGCAAAACAGAGTCGCCAATAACCAGAGTTTGATCCTCGGCGGGTGTGTCGTCGAGTGGGGAAAAACGGTTAGAGATGTGAACGGGTTGGCGGTGTACACAGAGCTTCTGTTTAGGGCTACGCTTCCTCCTCACAGTCACCCAGTCAGCCTGCTTTCCCGGCTGCTCGGGATCTGCCAGGGGGTAACTAACGGCGGCTAAGCTACCTTGGTCCGCACCGACTACAGGGGCCTGGCTAGCTGTAGAATTTTCCACGGTGTGGAGCTGAGTCTCCAATTCGCCCAGCCTGGCCTCCAAAGCTACGAATAAGCTACACTTATTACAAGTACCGTTACTGCTAAAGGAGGCCGAGGAATAACTAAACATTTCACACCCAGAGCAGAAAAGTGCGGGAGAGACAGGAGAAGCCGCCATGCTAAATCGGCTAAGAGCTAGTAGCTACGCTAAGCTAGCGGATTCCTAAAAACACGCAAAGTGAATAATGTGTAAATAATTTAGAGGTGATTCAGCAGAAGGAGTGCTTTAGTTAAGGCACGTAAAGATTACACTGGGAAACAAATCGCAATCTAGATAACTAGATCAATCTAACTGCGCAGATTAAACAGCTAACAGATACAGAAAAACACCGCTGTGCTCCGGAACAGGAAGTGATACAATACCGCAGTGAGAGCCAACCACCAGTAGATATAACACCACTTTGAATGCAGGCATGTAACACCACCTTAAATGCAGCTATGTAACATCACCTTAAGTGCAGCTATGTAACACCACCTTAAATGAAGCCATATAACTTCACCTTAAAAGCAGCGACATAATATCACCTGAAATGCAGCTATGTAACACCACATTAAATGCAGCTATGTAACATAACCTTAAATGCAGCTATGTAACACCACCTGAGATGCAGCTAGGTAACACCACCTTAAATGCAGCCATGTAACACAATCTTATATGTAGCCATGTAACACCATCTAACAGCACCTTGTACCCAGCTCCGTAACATCACCTTAAATGCAGCAATGTAAAGCCAACTTAAACACAACCCCGTAACATATCCTTAAATGCAACTCCATAAGAAACACCTTAAATGCAGCTATTAAATACCACCTTGAATGCAGCTCCGTAACACCACCTTAAATGCAGATATGTAACATCACCTGAAATAATGCTCCATAACACCACCTTAAATGTAGCAATATAACACCACCCTAAATGCAGCCATGTAACACCACCTGAAATGCAGCTATGTAACATCACCTTAAATGCAGCTATGTAAAATCACCTTAAATGCAGCTAATGTAAAACCACCTTAAATGCAGGCATTTAACACCACCTTAAATGCAGCTATGTAACACGAACTTAAATGCAGGCATGTAACACCACCTTAAATGCAGCTATATAACACCACCTTAAATGCAGCTATGTAACATCACCTGAAATGCAGCTATGTAACACCACCTTAATTGCAAGCATGTAAAATCACCTTAAATGTAGGCATGTAACACCACCTTAAATGCAGCTATGTAACATCACCTTAAATGCAGCTATGTAACACCACCTTAAATGCAGCCATGTAACTTCACCTTAAACGCAACGACATAATATCACCTGAAATGCAGCTATGTAACACCACATTAAATGAAGATATGTAACATCACCTTAAATGCAGCTCTGTAACACCACCTGAAATGCAGCTAGGTAACACCACCTTAAATGCAGCCATATAACACCATCTTATATGTAGCCATGTAACACCATCTAACAGCACCTTGAACCCACCTCCATAACATCACCTTAAATGCAGCAATGTAAAGCCATCTTAAATGCAACCACGTAACATATCCTTAAATGCAACTCCGTAAGAAACACCTTAAATGCAGCTATTAAATACCACCTTGAATGCAGCTCCGTAACACCACCTTAAATGCAGCTATTAAATACCACCTTGAATGCAGCTCCGTAACACCACCTTAAATGCAGATATGTAATATCACCTGAAATAATGCTCCATAACACCACCTTAAATGCAGCAATATAACACCACCCTAAATGCAGCCATGTAACAACACCTGAAATGCAGCTATGTAACATCACCTTAAATGCAGCTATGTAAAACCACCATAAATGCAGCTAATGTAAAACCACCTTAAATGCAGCCATATAACACCACCTTGAGTGTAGCTATGTAACACCACTTTGAATGCAGGCATGTAACACCACCTTAAATCCAGCTATGTAACATCACCTTAAGTGCAGCTATGTAACACCACCTTAAATGAAGCCATGTAACTTCACCTTAAAAGCAGCAACATAATATCACCTGAAATGCAGCTATGTAACACCACATTAAATGCAGCTATGTAACATAACCTTAAATGCAGCTATGTAACACCACCTGAAATGCAGCTATGTAACACCACCTTAAATGCAGGCATTTAACACCACCTTAAATGCAGCTATGTAACACGAACTTAAATGCAGGCATGTAACACCACCTTAAATGCAGCTATGTAACATCACCTGAAATGCTGCTATGTAACACCACCTTAAATGCAAGCATGTAACATCACCTTAAATGCAGGCATGTAACACCACCTTAAATGCAGCTATGTAACACCACCTTAAATGCAGCTATGTAACATCACCTGAAATGCAGCTATGTAACACCACCTTAAATGCAGGCATATTACATCACCTGAAATACAGCCATATAACACCACTTTAAATGCAGGCATGTAACACCACCTTAAATGCAGCTATGTAACACCACCTTAAATGCAGCAATGTAACTTCACCTTAAATGCAGCGACATAATATCACCTGAAATGCAGCTATGTAACACCACCTTAAATGCAGGCATATAACATCACCTGAAATACAGCCATATAACACCACTTTAAATGCAGGCATGTAACACCACCTTAAATGCAGCTATGTAACATCACCTTAAATGCAGCTATGTAACACCACCTTAAATGCAGCTATGTAACACCACCTTAAATTCAGCTATGTAACACCACCTGAAATGCAGCCATATAACACCACCTTAAATGCAGGCATGTAACATCACCTTAAAAGTAGCTACGTAACATCATCTTTAAATGCAGCTATGTAACATCACCTGAAATGTAGCCACATAACACCACCTTAAATGCAGGCATGTAACACCACATTAAATGCAGATATGTAACGTCACCTTAAATGCAGCACTGTAACACCACCTGAAATGCAGCTAGGTAACACCACCTTAAATGCAGCCATATAACACCATCTTATATGTAGCCATGTAACACCATCTAACAGCACCTTGAACCCACCTCCGTAACATCACCTTAAATGCAGCAATGTAAAGCCATCTTAAATGCAACCCCGTAACATATCCTTAAATGCAACTCTGTAAGAGACACCTTAAATGCAGCTATTAAATACCACCTTGAATGCAGCTCCGTAACACCACCTTAAATGCAGATATGTAATATCACCTGAAATAATGCTCCATAACACCACCTTAAATGCAGCAATATAACACCACCCTAAATGCAGCCATGTAACAACACCTGAAATGCAGCTATGTAACATCACCTTAAATGCAGCTATGTAAAACCACCATAAATGCAGCTAATGTAAAACCACCTTAAATGCAGCCATATAACACCACCTTGAGTGCAGCTATGTAACACCACCTTAAATGCAGGCATGTAACATCACCTTAAATGCAGGCATGTAACACCACCTTAAATGCAGCTATGTAACACCACCTTAAATGCAGCTATGTAACATCACCTGAAATGCAGCTATGTAACACCACCTTAAATGCAGGCATATAACATCACCTTAAATGCAGGCATGTAACACCACCTGAAATGCAGCCATATAACACCACTTTGAATGCAGGCATGTAACACCACCTTAAATGCAGCTATGTAACATCACCTTAAGTGCAGCTATGTAACACCACCTTAAATGAAGCCATGTAACTTCACCTTAAAAGCAGCAACATAATATCACCTGAAATGCAGCTATGTAACACCACATTAAATGCAGCTATGTAACATAACCTTAAATGCAGCTATGTAACACCACCTGAAATGCAGCTAGGTAACACCACCTTAAAAGCAGCCATGTAACACAATCTTATATGTAGCCATGTAACACCATCTAACAGCACCTTGTACCCAGCTCCGTAACATCACCTTAAATGCAGCAATGTAAAGCCAACTTAAACGCAACCCCGTAACATATCCTTAAATGCAACTCCATAAGAAGCACCTTAAAAGCAGCAACATAATATCACCTGAAATGCAGCTATGTAACACCACCTTAAATGCAGATATGTAACATCACCTGAAATAATGCTCCATAACACCACCTTAAATGTAGCAATATAACACCACCCTAAATGCAGCCATGTAACACCACCTGAAATGCAGCTATGTAACATCACCTTAAATGTAGCTATGTAAAACCACCTTAAATGCAGCTAATGTAAAACCACCTTAAATGCAGCCATATAACACCACCTTGAGTGCAGCTATGTAACACCACCTTAAATGCAGGCATTTAACACCACCTTAAATGCAGCTATGTAACACGAACTTAAATGCAGGCATGTAACACCACCTTAAATGCAGCTATATAACACCACCTTAAATGCAGCTATGTAACATCACCTGAAATGCTGCTATGTAACACCACCTTAAATGCAAGCATGTAACACCACCTTAAATGCAGCTATGTAACACCACCTTAAATGCAGCTATGTAACACCACCTTAAATGCAGGCATATAACATCACCTGAAATACAGCCATATAACACCACTTTAAATGCAGGCATGTAACACCACCTTAAATGCAGCTATGTAACACCACCTTAAATGCAGCCATGTAACTTCACCTTAAATGCAGCGACATAATATCACCTGAAATGCAGCTATGTAACACCACCTTAAATGCAGGCATATAACATCACCTGAAATACAGCCATATAACACCACTTTAAATGCAGGCATGTAACACCACCTTAAATGCAGCTATGTAACACCACCTGAAATGCAGCTAGGTAACACCACCTTAAATGCAGCCATATAACACCATCTTATATGTAGCCATGTAACACCATCTAACAGCACCGTAACATCACCTTAAATGCAGCAATGTAAAGCCATCTTAAATGCAACCCCGTAACATATCCTTAAATGCAACTCCGTAAGAAACACCTTAAATGCAGCTATTAAATACCACCTTGAATGCAGCTCCGTAACACCACCTTAAATGCAGATATGTAATATCACTTGAAATAATGCTCCATAACACCACCTTAAATGCAGCAATATAACACCACCCTAAATGCAGCCATGTAACACCACCTGAAATGCAGCTATGTAACATCACCTTAAATGCAGCTATGTAAAACCACCATAAATGCAGCTAATGTAAAACCACCTTAAATGCAGCCATATAACACCACCTTGAGTGCAGCTATGTAACACCACCTTAAATGCAGGCATGTAACATCACCTTAAATGCAGGCATGTAACACCACCTTAAATGCAGCTATGTAACACCACCTTAAACGCAGCTATGTAACATCACCTGAAATGCAGCTATGTAACACCACCTTAAATGCAGGCATGTAACACCACCTGAAATGCAGCCATATAACACCACTTTGAATGCAGGCATGTAACACCACCTTAAATGCAGCTATGTAACATCACCTTAAATGCAGCTATGTAACACCACCTTAAATGAAGCCATGTAACTTCACCTTAAAAGCAGCGACATAATATCACCTGAAATGCAGCTATGTAACACCACATTAAATGCAGCTATGTAACATAACCTTAAATGCAGCTATGTAACACCACCTGAAATGCAGCTAGGTAACACCACCTTAAATGCAGCCATGTAACACAATCTTATATGTAGCCATGTAACGCCATCTAACAGCACCTTGTACCCAGCTCCGTAACATCACCTTAAATGCAGCAATGTAAAGCCAACTTAAACGCAACCCCGTAACATATCCTTAAATGCAACTCCATAAGAAACACCTTAAATGCAGCTATTAAATACCACCTTGAATGCAGCTCCGTAACACCACCTTAAATGCAGATATGTAACATCACCTGAAATAATGCTCCATAACACCACCTTAAATGTAGCAATATAACACCACCCTAAATGCAGCCATGTAACACCACCTGAAATGCAGCTATGTAACATCACCTTAAATGCAGCTATGTAAAACCACCTTAAATGCAGCTAATGTAAAACCACCTTAAATGCAGCCATATAACACCACCTTGAGTGCAGCTATGTAACACCACCTTAAATGCAGGCATTTAACACCACCTTAAATGCAGCTATGTAACACGAACTTAAATGCAGGCATGTAACACCACCTTAAATGCAGCTATGTAACATCACCTGAAATGCTGCTATGTAACACCACCTTAAATGCAAGCATGTAACATCACCTTAAATGCAGGCATGTAACACCACCTTAAATGCAGCTATGTAACACCACCTTAAATGCAGCTATGTAACATCACCTGAAATGCAGCTATGTAACACCACCTTAAATGCAGGCATATTACATCACCTGAAATACAGCCATATAACACCACTTTAAATGCAGGCATGTAACACCACCTTAAATGCAGCTATGTAACACCACCTTAAATGCAGCAATGTAACTTCACCTTAAATGCAGCGACATAATATCACCTGAAATGCAGCTATGTAACACCACCTTAAATGCAGGCATATAACATCACCTGAAATACAGCCATATAACACCACTTTAAATGCAGGCATGTAACACCACCTTAAATGCAGCTATGTAACATCACCTTAAATGCAGCTATGTAACACCACCTTAAATGCAGCTATGTAACACCACCTTAAATTCAGCTATGTAACACCACCTGAAATGCAGCCATATAACACCACCTTAAATGCAGGCATGTAACATCACCTTAAAAGTAGCTACGTAACATCATCTTTAAATGCAGCTATGTAACATCACCTGAAATGTAGCCACATAACACCACCTTAAATGCAGGCATATAACACCAACTTAAATGCAGCTATGTAACACCACCTTAAATGCAGCCGTATAACACCACCTTGAATGCAGGCATGTAACAAAACCTTAAATGCAGCTATGTAATATTACCTGAAATGCAGCTATGTAACACCACCTTAAATGCAGCCATGTAACACCACCTGTAATGCCGATCTGTAACACAACCTTAAATACAGCTCTGTAACACCACCTTAAATACAGCTCTGTAACAGCACCTTAAATGGAGTTCTGAAACCAAATCTGTAATGCAGTTATGTAACGCCACCTGCAATGGTGCTCTGTAACGCCACCTTAAATGCAGCTATGTAACACCACCTTAAATACAGCTATGTAACACCACCTTAAATGCAGCTATGTAACCCCTCCTTAAATGCAGCTATGTAACACCACCTTAAATACAGCTATGTAACACCACCTTAAATGCAGCTATGTAACACCACCTTAAATACAGCTATGTAACACCACCTTAAATGCAGCTATGTAACCCCTCCTTAAATGCAGCTATGTAACACCACCTTAAATACAGCTATGTAACACCACCTTAAATGCAGCTATGTAACACCACCTTAAATACAGCTATGTAACACCACCTTAAATGCAGCTATGTAACCCCTCCTTAAATGCAGCTATGTAACACCACCTTAAATGCGGCTATGTAATGCCACTTTAAATGCAGCTATGTTACACCACCTGCAATGCAGATCTGTAACACCACCTGAAATACAGCTCTAAAACACCACCTTAAATGCAGCAATATAACACCACCCTAAATGCAGCCATGTAACACCACCTAAAATGCAGCTATGTAACATCACCTTAAATGCAGCTATGTAAAACCACCTTAAATGCAGCAAATGTAAAACCACCTTAAATGCAGCCCTATAACACCACCTTGAGTGCAGCGCTGTAACACCACCTTAAATGTAGGCATGTAACACCACCTTAAATGCAGGCTATGTAACACCACCTTAAATGCTACCATATAACTCCACCTTGAATGCAGGCATGTAACAAAACCTTAAATGCAGCTATGTAACACCACCTTAAATGCACCTATGTAACACCTCCTTAAATACAGCTATGTAACAACACCTTAAATACAGCTATGTAACACCTCCTTAAATACAGCTATGTAACACCACCTTAAATACAGCTATGTAACACCTCCTTAAATACAGCTCTATAACACCACCTTAAATGCAGCTAATGTAAAACCACCTTAAATGTAGCCATATAACACCACCTTGAGTGCAGAGCTGTAACACCACCTGAAATGCAGCTATGCAACATCACCTTAAATGCAGCTATGTAAAACCACCTTAAATCCAGCCATAGCACCATCTTATATGTAGCCATGTAACACCATCTAACAGCACCTTGAACCCAGCTCCGTAACTGTTGGGAAAGTGTAGGAACACGGACCCACAACAGGGGGCGCAAATGAACGGACAATGGAATAGGTCAAATAACAACACTTTACTGTTGCGAACGTGCACAACAAACACAACAAATTACAACAATGGACAAAGTTCAATTCACAAAGGTGTCGTGTGGGCAGGCTCGAAGATAGGAGACGCCTCTCCAAAGTAGAACCGGAACCACACGGTTTCCTCCGCCACAGGACCCCGGGAATACTGGAGCCGCCAAGTTCCGAACTCCCAGGTGGCCACTGCCTCCGCGTGTCGGACCTGGTACTGCTGGCGAGGAACAAGAACACAATTAAACGTGGGCGCGTTTGCACCCAGCAACCTGTACGGCAGGGAAGCTACCTCCACCTCTCGTTGGAGAAAAAAGTCTGCAATCACTCACAAAAATCACAAAGGTTACTGTCAAGCAGTCAGCTGAGATTATTACCTTCCAGGTAGAACGATATCTCGGCGATGAGGTGGAGATGCCGTCCTCCTGATATACCCCAGTGATAATTGCCGTCAGCTGTCTCAGGTGATGGGTGACAGCTGTTACCGAGGCTGCTCCTGTGGGGCGGCAGCGCCCTCTGGTGCCTGGAGCCCGCACTCCAGGCAGGGCGCCCTCTGGTGGTGGTGGGCCAGCAGTACCTCCTCTTCAGCGGCCCACACAACAGTAACATCACCTCAAATGCAGCAATGTAAAGCCAACTTAAATGCAACCCCGTACCATATCCTTAAATGCAACTCTGTAAGAAACATCTTAAATGCAGCTATTAAATACCATCTTGAAGGCAGCTCCGTAACACCACCTTAAATGCAGCTATGTAGCACCACCTTAAGTGCATATCCATATATAACACCACTGTAATTGCAGCTCTGTAACGCTACCTTAATGCCGCCATATAACACCACCTTAAATGCAGCCATGTAACACTATCTTAAACGCAGCTATGTAATGCCACTTTAAATGCAGCTATGTAACACCACCTTAAATGCAGCTGTGTAACACCACCTTAAATGGATCTCTGAAAGCAACTCTGTACTGCAGCTATGTAACACCACCTGTAATGTGGCTCTGTAACTCCACCTTAAATGCAGCTTTGTAACACCACCTTAATTACAGCTATGTAACACCTCCTTAAATACAGCTATTTAACACCAACTTAAATGCAACTCCGAAACACCACCTTAAATGCAGATTTGTAACACCACCTGAAATGCTGCTCCGTAACTCCACTTTAAATGCAGCTATGTAACACCGCCTTGAATGCAACGCTGTACCACTACCTTAATTGCAGATATGTAATACCACCTTAAATGCAACTCCGTACCACCACCTTAAATGCAACTTCATAACACCACCTTAAATGCAGTTCTGGAACACCACCTTAATTACAGCTATGTAACACCACCTTAAATACAGCTCTGTAACACCACCTTAAATGCAGCTCCGGAACACCACTTTAAATGCAACTCCGTAACACCACCCTAAAGGCAGCTATGTAACAGCACTTTAAATACAGCTATGTAACACCACCTTAAATGCAGCTCTGTAACCCACCTTAGATGCAAATCCGTAACACTACCTTAAATGCAAATATGTAATGCCACTTTAAATGCAACTCCATACCATCACCTTAAATGCAACTCCATAACACCACCTTACATGCAGTTCTGTAACACTACCTTAAATGCAGCTATGTAATCCACCTTAAATGCAACTCTGTATCACTACCTTAAATGCAGATATGTAATGCCACCTTAAATGCAACTCCATACCACCACCTTAATTGCAGCTCCGGAAACACCACCTTAAGTGCAACTCCGTAAGAACATCTTGTAAATGCAACTCCGTAACACCACCTTAAATGCAGTTCTGGAACACCACCTTAAATGCACCTATGTAACACCACCTTAAATGTACCTGTGGAACACAACTTTAAATGCAACTCCATACCACCTTAAATGCAGCTGTGGAACACAACTTTAAATGCAACTCCGTAACACTACCTTAAATGCAGCTCCGGAACACCACTTTAAATGCAACTCCTTAACACCACCTTAAATGCAGCTCTGTAACACCACCTTAACAGTTTCAAGTCTGAGCCTGTGCAAATTTGCGCAGGGAAAGGTACCCCTGTTCTGTTACCATTGTGTTTTAAATGCAGGTTAGATGTGTTTTTTATATATGTTTTTTTGGAAATTGGCTATTTGCCGCCACCTTGTGGCATTGAGAAAATGCTGCAGAACAAGTTTATAAAGTTTTCTCTTTTGATGACATCATTAGTTGGGGCCCGCAGTCCGATGTCAGGGCATGAGCTACTGTTCTTCAGTTTTGAGAGCTTTTGCATCAAGTTGGTCTTTGAAGGCATTGTCGGTATGTAATACAAATTTCAAGTGTATTTCTGCCTATAACAAATGTGGTTTAAGTTGTGGAATGTTAATATTTATTTAGTTGGAATGTTTGTTACAGAAGTCCTGACTAGCTTGTAGCTAGCATTTTGATCTTAAATTTGCATCGTTTATTACTGTTTAGCACTTCTAAGTGCAATATATGTTTTGTTTCACAGTTTTACCGTACTCCAATCAGCCACATAAAGATAGTGAACCTCAGTCCTCTTGTCAGTGTGGTCATTTGGGGAGGAGTTTACCCTGACTGTCGCCTCCAGCAAGGCGTTGGAGGTAGAGGGCAGTACAGTAAAACGACAACCTCCGGCGGGCCAGTCTTCACAACTACGGTGCAGCCAGCTGTACAATAGAAGCAAGCTCAAGTTATTGCTACAACCAAGACTGCTCACTTAAACGTCACAATGTCAAAGAAAAGTTTCAGTGTGGGATCAGTGAAAGCCAGATCAAACACATCCTGCTCATCTCGACAATCCAAAGGTTCATCAGCCAGTAAAGCAGCTGCCACCCAGGCACGAGCAGAGGCTTAAGCGGCCAAAACTGAAGCAGCATTCACAAAAAAGGAGAATGAATTAAAGCTACAGAAAGCAGAACTAGAAGCTTCAACACAGTTACAAAGAACTCGTCTTGAAGTTTCACTAGACAGAGTGCATATTGAAAAGAAAGCTGCAGCTGCAGAAGCTAAAGCTGAGGTCCTGGAAGCAGCAGTGTTTCAAGATAATGATGATGTTCTTAGTGAAATAAATGTTCCAGCTGATGACCCAAAATCACGAACCAAAGAATACATACAAGAAGTAGCCAACTGTACGAACACTACAGCTTTGCACAATGTATGTGCCTCAACAGGCAATTCAGAGATGGCAATCCCTCAAGATGCATCTACCATTGCTTCCTACCATAAAATCTACACATCAGGGAACAAACTACCCCCTCAAAAGAATTCCACATCGCCTGGCGTATCATACACGCAAACAAAAAACCCAGCCATAAGGGGGGACATGAAGGAACATCACATGCCCCAAACTAGGCATGTTGACGATTACATTCCTAAAATGGAACCAAACTCCAGTTATATAGAGCACTCAGTAGACGGTTGTTACAGGAGCACTGCGTATACTGGCATGGTTGACAACTCCCATCTACCTTGGAATGTAACTTACCAACAAGAGATGCCACAACAGACTCAGCTTGGTGAAAGTTAAGATGCGTCAGACCTAGTTAGACCTACTGCATTTAACCCATCCTAATTGCCAGTAGGAGCAGAAGTCGCCATTACGCGCCCGGGGACCAGCTCCAGATGTACATCCCTGCCTTGGTCAACAGCAGGGCTGAGCAAACCAACACCGACACACACACAACACACAACACACACACAACACACAACACATAGGCCGGCCCGGTACATAAACATATATTGAAAAGCAAAACACGGGGGAAAAGGAGAAAAAAAAACCCTCATAGCCGCTGCATTACACAGCAGCAGTGAGGAAAAAAATCCCCATCAGCACAGAAAAACAATAATCACACAGACAAAAACAAGGACGCAAGGACGACAACCGAGATTTGAAAAGGTCCAATTTATCAGAACACTCCGGAGGCAGCCTGTTTGGTGCCGTCAACGGCCTTGTCCGACAATCCTGGAGGGTGAGGGGCACAGCCCTGAGCAGTCCTGAGCAGTCCACACAGTCAAAGTCAGAGCTGGAGAAGCTGAGGGGAGGGGGGAAGACCAGGGAGCGAGGCTTAAGTGTTGATCTTCTGAGGAGGTTTTTATCACAGCGACCTTGAAGTGCAGCTGTGTTTGGGGAAGCCAAATGAATAACCAGATTAGCAGACGCCTGAAAGATTCCACAGTTCTGAGAACAGAGTGGCTCTCAATGCATCTGAATGTAGAATGTGGTCTTCACAGACGATCAAAGCGCCGCGATTCTGCTCGAGATATTTTCCAACATGCGGTTAACACCCGCCGACTGCGCAGCCACTGCCTTCCCAATCAAATCAATCATGTAGGGCAGCCTGGAAGGACCAATCAAAGCTGCTTCCACTTTCTTGATTTTCCGGTAAACCAGCGCAGTGCCCGCTCCACACAGCAGAAAGCCGGTCACCACCAAGCCGAATATGTACACATCTTCGACGTCCTCCACAGAAAGCATGTAAAGGCACATGACCTGCCATCTCCTCCACGAGTCCATCACGTAACCCATCACATGCGTCCCGGCAGGATAGGTCGGGTCCTCCCCCCCCGAATGTCTTGTAGAAAAAATAGTGTCAATCGCGTTCAGAGACCACTTTAACAGATCCATTTTTGTCATTTTCCAGAAGAGCAAAGCTGCAGCCTCACAGACAACACGCCACAGAAGCAGGAAAGATAAGGAGGGAGGGAGAAGAGAAAAGTGCGTCCGTCTCGGCCGAGTGCAAACTGGCATTATGGAGAGGTTTACAAGGATGAAAGGAACAGTTGGGTGGCTCCTCTACCCTTCAGAGCTCCACGGCCACAACTCCCTGACAACCACACACAGGCACTCGAACAACCTCAAATCACTGAAACGTTCTTTCAGGAGGAAACCTAAAATGAAAGAACAGTTCATATGTTCATGGAGAAAATCTTTCAAAGTGGACATGCAGAAGAAGCTCCCCCACTGAAACCTGAAGAGGAACACTGGTACTTGCCTTGCTTTGGGGTTTACCATCCCAGGAAGCTCTCTCAAATAAGAGTCGTCTTCGACTCTAGCGCACAACATAAAGGTCTGTCTCTGAACCAAGTGTTACTGACTGGACCAGACCTCAACAACATCCTGATAGGGGTCCTCCTCCGGTTCAGAAAAGAGCCGATTGCCTTTACAGTGGACATACAACAAATGTTCCATTGTTTCCTGGTGTGACCTGGAGATCGTAACTTTCTCAGGTTCCTTTGGTTCAAAGATAATGACCCTGAGAAAGAGATTGTGGAGTTCCGCATGAACGTCCACATCTTCGGTAATAGCCCATCCCCAGCAGTGGCTATTTACTGCCTCAGACATGCAGTTGAGGAAGGTCAGAACAAATATGGGCAAGATGCAAGGCAGTTCATTCTTTGTGATTTTTATATGGATGATGGACTGAAATCCCTTCCCACAGCAGAGGCAGCCACCAACCTTCTTAAAAGGATGCAAGACATGTTGGCTTGTTCTAACCTCAGGCTCCATAAATTGGCTTCAAACAGCAAACAGGTCATGAAGGCTTTTCCATGTGAAGATCATGCTACAGATCTAAATGACCTGGACCTTGCTTCTGATAACCTGCCAGTACAGCGCAGCCTTGGGTTACACTGGGACCTGAGCTCAGACTGTTTCACCTACCGTGTCCAAAATGAGAGAAAACCATTCACTCGCCGTGGAGTCCTTTCCACAGTGAACAGTGTGTATGATCCTCTTGGATTTTTCTCCCCCATGACAATCCAAGGGAAAGCACTCCTTCAAGAACTGACCACAGACACCTCTGACTGGGATGCTCCCCTGCCAGCAGAAAAGGAGAAGTCATGGGACAGCTGGAGAGATTCTCTTCAAGAGCTACAGAACCTAAGCATCCCTAGGTCCTACACAACAGTGTCGTCATCTACAGCCAAATTAACAGAACTCTGTGTTTTTTCAGATGCTTCGGAGAAAGCAGTGGCTGCAGTTGCTTACTTGAAGACTGTGGATGCAGATGGAAGATGCTACATTGGTTTGGTCTCGAGCAAAGCTAGACCTACCCCACCGCCGGAACACACCATACCTTGGTTGGAGCTTTGTGCGGCGGTTATGGCAGTGAACCTGGCTGAGGTAATCACCTCTGAAATTGACATTGCATTTGACACTGTTTCATTCTACACTGACAGCAAGATTGTGCTTGGGTACATTTACAATGAGAAAAGGAGGTTCTATGTATATGTACACAACCGAGTCCAAAGAATCAGACGAAGCACACTGCCACAGCAGTGGTGGTATGTGCCCACAGAACTCAATCCTGCAGACATTGCAACACGTCCAATCCCAGCAGAACACCTTAGAGATACAATATGGTTCACTGGACCAGCATTCCTGTCACAGCCAGAGGATTTGCCACCTGTTGTGCAGACATTTGAGCTCTTGGAGCCAGAGCAAGATTCTGAGATTTGCCCACTGGTGATAACACTCTCAACTACAGCACTTGAACACCTTGGGTCCCAGCGCTTTAACCGCTTCTCACACTGGTGTACTCTCAGGAAGGCGAATGGTGCCTTGATACATGTCATGCAATGCTTCAACAAAGGGAAGAACAGTGACATCGAGTCATGCAGGGAATGGCATCACTGTAGCACACCCTTACCAGTCCACATTCTCAACCAAAGCACAGCAGTTATCATCAGAATGGTGCAATGTGAGGCGTATGAGAAAGCGCTAAAGTGCCTTGCATCCAACGCCAACATTTCAAAGAACAGTCCACTTTGGTCTTTGGATCCTTTCATTGACCCATATGGACTGTTGCGAGTTGGAGGTCGTCTCGCTGAATCAAATTTACACTGAAAAAAATGCTACTTTGGATCATCTTTAAATTGATGTAATTTGTTACAGCTAATTTTTTAGTTTCTCACAATGTATATTTATGATTTTGTAAAGTGATTCCAGCAGATTTAAAATGGAAACCACAATTTTCCATTAGACCAATGTAAATAAGTACTTTGAATGAAGTGCACTGTGTTTCACTTTTTTCAGTGTAGGACATGATCTTGCCTGGACACCATCACATAGCTACCCTTTTAGTCTGTCATTTCCATGAGCAAACACAACATCAGAGACGTCACTTCACTGAGGGAGCCATCCGATCTGCTGGTTTCTGGATCATCGTTGGCAAGAGATGTGTAAACAAAATGATTTTTGAATGTGTCACATGCCGAAAGCTTAGAGGAAAGTGTGAAGTACAAAAAAATGGCTGATCTTCCACAGGATAGGCTTGATGTGCAGCCACCTTTCACTAAAATTGGTATGGACGTGTTTGGACCCTGGGCTGTGTCTGCAGGCCGCACAAGGGGAGGCTATGCTGAAAGTAAAAGGTGGGCAGTCCTCTTCACCTGTTTAAGCACCAGAATCATACATATCGAGGTCACTGAGTACGTGGACTCCTCCAGCTTCATAAATGCATTCAGGAGATTTCTAGCAATCCGAGGGCCAGTGAAACACATACGCTCTGACAGGGGTACCAATTTCATCGGGGCCTGCAAAGACCTGGGAAATCCCTCAAATGCTATTGAAAAGGACTTGGATAGATTTCTCTCTGAACATGGTTGCACTTGGACTTTCAATACCCCACACTCTACGCACATGGGAGGAGTCTGGGAAAGAATGATTAGCATCACACGTCGCATTTTGGATTCCATGCTCCTTCAGATGGGACATTCCAAACTTACACATGAGGTGCTCACAACATTTCTAGCTGAAGTCACTGTTATAATGAACAACTGAACACTAGTACCTGTGTCTATAGATCCTGCGGATCCTTTCATTCTCACGCCTGCTACGCTACTGACACAGAAAGGAGGCCCTTGTCTAGCTCCGGCCGGGGAGTTTGGAGACAAAGACTTATTCAAGCAACATTGGCGCAGAGTTCAAAGTCTGTCCAACACATTCTGAGACAGGTGGCACAAGCAGTATTTGTCAACATTACAAACTTGCAGGAAGTGGCCATCTAACCAGCCAAGTCTTGAAAGGGGAAGTGTGGTACTTCTCAAGGATGGTCAGTGCAAGAGAAATGACTGGCCCCTTGGCATCATCACAGATGTGTACGCCAGCAAGGATGGGAGGATACACAAAGTGCAAGTGAGAATCACCGGAAAAGATGGACCAAAGTTCTTTCTCAGACCTATAAATGAGATGATTTTGCTGCTTCCTCCAGATAACTAAATGTAGTGTTTCTAAGTTCATAATTTTAAGCAGTGAAACCTCTTGGGCTTCATTCGGGGAGTGTTCTGTTACAATTGTGTTTTAAATGCAGGTTAGATGTGTTTTGTTATATATGTTTTTTGGAAATTGGCTATTTGCTGCCACCTTGTGGTGTTAAGAAAATGCTGCAGAACAAGTTTATAAAGTTTTCTCTTTTGATCAATCAATCAATCAATCAACTTTTTTCTTATATAGCGCCAAATCACAACAAACAGTTGTCCCAAGGCGCTCCATATTGTAAGGCAAGGCCATACAATAATTATGAAAAACCCCAACGGTCAAAACGACCCCCTATGAGCAAGCACTTGGCCACAGTGGGAAGGAAAAACTCCCTTTTAACAGGAAGAAACCTCCAGCAGAACCAGGCTCAGGGAGGGGCAGTCTTCTGCTGAGACTGGTTGGGGCTGAGGGAAAGAACCAGGAAAAAGACATGCCGAGAAGGGGGGCAGAGATCGATCACTAATGATTAAATGCAGAGTGATGCATACGGAGCAAAAAGAGAAAGAAACAGTGCATCATGGGAACCCCCCCACAGTCTACGTCTAAAGCAACATAACCAAGGGATGGTCCAGGGTCACCCGATCCAGCCCTAACTATAAGCCTTAGCGAAAAGGAAAGTTTTAAGCTTAATCTTAAAAGTAGAGAGGGTATCTGTCTCCCTGATTTGAATTGGGAGCTGGTTCCACAGGAGAGGAGCCTGAAAGCTGAAGGCTCTGCCTCCCATTCTACTCTTACAAACCCTAGGAACCACAAGTAAGCCCGCAGTCTGAGAGCGAAGCGCTCTAATGGGGTAATATGGTACTACGAGGTCCCTAAGATAAAATGGGACCTGATTATTCAAAACCTTATAAGTAAGAAGAAGAATTTTAAATTCTATTCTAGAATTAACAGGAAGCCAATGAAGAGAGGCCAACACGGGTGAGATATGCTCTCTCCTGCTAGTCCCCGTCAGTACTCTAGCTGCAGCATTCTGAACCAACTGAAGGCTTTTTTAGGGAACTTTTAGGACAACCTGATAATAATGAATTACAATAGTCCAGCCTAGAGGAAATAAATGCATGAATTAGTTTTTCAGCATCACTCTGAGACAAGACCTTTCTGATTTTAGAGATATTGCGTAAATGCAAAAAGGCAGTCCTACATATTTGTTTAATATGCGCTTTGAATGACATATCCTGATCAAAATGACTCCAAGATTTCTCACAGTATTACTAGAGATCAGGGAAATGCCATCCAGAGTAACGGTCTGGTTAGACACCATGCTTCTAAGATTTGTGGGGCCAAGTACAATAACTTCAGTTTTATCTGAGTTTAAAAGCAGGAAATTAGAGGTCATCCATGTCTTTATGTCTGTAAGACAATCCTGCAGTTTAGCTAATTGGTGTGTATCCTCTGGCTTCATGGATAGATAAAGCTGGGTATCATCTGCGTAACAATGAAAATTTAAGCAATACCGTCTAATAATACTGCCTAAGGGAAGCATGTATAAAGTGAATAAAATTGGTCCTAGCACAGAACCTTGTGGAACTCCATAATTAACTTTAGTCTGTGAAGAAGATTCCCCATTTACATGAACAAACTGTAATCTATTAGACAAATATGATTCAAACCACCGCAGCGCAGTGCCCTTAATACCTATGACATGCTCTAATCTCTGTAATAAAATTTTATGGTCAACAGTATCAAAAGCAGCACTGAGGTCCAACAGAACAAGCACAGAGATAAGTCCACTGTCCGAAGCCATAAGAAGATCATTTGTAACCTTCACTAATGCTGTTTCTGTACTATGATGAATTCTAAAACCTGACTGAAACTCTTCAAATAGACCATTCCTCTGCAGGTGATCAGTTAGCTGTTTTACAACTACCCTCTCAAGAATCTTTGAGAGAAAAGGAAGGTTGGAGATTGGCCTATAATTAGCTAAGATAGCTGGGTCAAGTGATGGCTTTTTAAGTAATGGTTTAATTACTGCCACCTTAAAGGCCTGTGGTACATAACCAACTAACAAAGATAGATTGATCATATTTAAGATTGAAGCATTAAATAATGGTAGGACTTCCTTGAGCAGCCTGGCAGGAATGGGGTCTAATAAACATGTTGATGGTTTGGATGAAGTAACTAATGAAAATAACTCAGACAGAACAATTGGAGAGAAAGAGTCTAACCAAATACCGGCATCACTGAAAGCAGCCAAAGATAACGATACATCTTTGGGATGGTTATGAGTAATTTTTTCTCTAATAGTCAAAATTTTGTTAGCAAAGAAAGTCATGAAGTCATTACTAGTTAAAGTTAATGGAATACTCAGCTCAATAGAGCTCTGACTCTTTGTCAGCCTGGCTACAGTGCTGAAAAGAAACCTGGGGTTGTTCTTATTTTCTTCAATTAGTGATGAGTAGAAAGATGTCCTAGCTTTACGGAGGGCTTTTTTATAGAGCAACAAACTCTTTTTCCAGGCTAAGTGAAGATTTTCTAAATTAGTGAGACGCCATTTCCTCTCCAACTTACGGGTTATCTGCTTTAAGCTACGAGTTTGTGAGTTATACCACGGAGTCAGACACTTCTGATTTAAAGCTCTCTTTTTCAGAGGAGCTACAGCATCCAAAGTTGTCTTCAATGAGTATGTAAAACGATTGACGAGATACTCTAACTCCCTTACAGAGTTTAGGTAGCTACTCTGCTCTGTGTTGGTATATGACATTAGAGAACATAAAGAAGGAATCATATCCTTAAACCTAGTTACAGCGCTTTCTGAAAGACTTCTAGTGTAATGAAACTTATTCCCCACTGCAGGGTAGTCCAACAGGGTAAATGTAAATGTTATTAAAAAATGATCAGACAGAAGGGAGTTTTCAGGGAATGACATCATCAGTTGGGGCTCGCAGTCTGATGTCAAGGCAAGAGCTACTCTTCTCCAGTTTTGAGAGCTTTTGCATCATTACGTTGGTCTTTGAAGGCATTGTCGGTATGTAATACAAATTTCAAGCATATTTCTGCCTATAACAAATGTGGTTTAAGTTGTGGAACGTTAATATTTATTTAGTCGGAATGTTTTGTTACAGAAGTCCTGACTAGCTTGTAGCTAGCTTTTGGATCTTAAATTTGCATCGTTTATTGCTGTTTAGCACTTCTAAGTGCAATGTATGTTTTGTTTCACATTTTTACCGTACTCCAATCAGCCATATAAAGATAGTGAACCTCAAACCTATTGTCAGCGTGGTCATTTGGGGAAGAGTTTACCCTGACTGTCGCCTCCAGCAAGACATTGGAGGTAGAGGGCAGTACACCCCCTCTACCCCAAGAGCCCATCATTGTGGCATAATGGTTCATTAACGAGCCATTCACTAGCCCAAACATATGTTAATGCAGCATGCAGTCCCCAATCTGCATAGACAAACAGGCTGTGTGGGGTTAGGGTTACCTGATGTATATGTGTGACATTTTGACTATAAAAGCAGACACATCTTCAAGTCAAGAAGACAAACATCACAATGGCAGCAAGATGGTCAAGCAAGAAATACACTCCTCTGGAAGCCTTAGCTCTTTCGCAAGCACTCCCAGATGTGGACTCAAATCAAATCAAATCAAATCAATTTTATTTATATAGCGCCAAATCACAACAAAAAGTTGCCCCAAGGCACTAGGAGTAGTGATGAAGATTCCTTCGTTGGTGAATCAGAGTTCATCCCCTGATTCCTCCTCTGATGAGGACATGCCAGCACCAACGGATTCACAGCTGAAACGGCCTCTTGACATGGGACTTGCACATAAGCGGACTAAAAGACTAATAATTGTTACAGAGGAGGATGATGAAGAGAAGCCTTCATCTGTGAAAGGAAAGTCTTCCCAATTCAGAAAAGTCAAAGAGCATGCTGAAGACAAACCATGGTGCCAAAACGCAGGTGCACTGGAGAAAAGTCTTCTTCATCCCAGAAGCGCAAGCGCACTGAACAGAAGTCGCAGAAAAGAGAAGAGAAGGCCCAGAAAAGCAAGCACACAAGCGAAAACTCCAAGGTACGAGGTCTGTCCAAAAAGTATCGTACCTTTTTATTTTTTTCAAAAACTATATGGATTTGAATCACGTGTGATTACATCAGCCAAGCTTGAACCTTCGTGCGCATGCGTGAGTTTTTCCACGCCTGTCGGTTGCGTCATTCGCCTGTGGGCAGGCTTTGAGTGAGCACTGGTCCACCCCTCCCGTCGGATTTCTTTTGTCTGAGAACTTGCTGAGAGACAGCCGCTTTGCTCCATGAAATTTTTTTCAGAAACTGTTAGAGACAGGCAGTTGGAAACCATTCGATGGATTCAGTTGGATATCGGTGAAGATTCTGTCGGCATCACGCGGATTATGGACTGTTAAAACCTTTTTAAAGACGGCCCACAGCGGCGGAGGGCGCGCGGCGCGCCGAGCGGCCATTCGACAGGCTGGATCGACCAGATCATTTCTAAACTGAATGCTGTGTTGATCCGGGACATCGTGTGACTACCACAGAAATGGCAACAGAGCTGGACATAGCAGTTTTGTGGCACATTCCACTGTTACAGGAGATTTTGTAATGAAAGATGTGCGGAGGATTTCGCGCGTCGGCACGAAGCAGCTCAGTACGCGCAGCAAAAAAACACCTCCGTGTTGGAAACCATTCAGAAGATTCAGACGGTGTTATGTGTCGGACGCAGCTCGGAGAACCGACCAGCGTTTGAAGGACCCAGTATGAAATAAGCAGAGCACGGTACAAAGGATAACTGAATTTAATACATAACAGTGATACAAAACAACAAAAGTGTGCGGTCTGGCATGGTGGTGATACGGTGCGCTCCCAGCAGCGCTAACGGTCCAGAGCCAGAAGCTGTTCGGACCCAAGGACCCCGCCGACACCCCCCAGGTGGCCGCAACAAACCGAGTCTGTGAAAGAAGGAACCATTATGTGAGTCCACACTCTACACACAGAGAGACCACTCAAAGGTGTACATAAACAGCAAACACTTCCTGGCTTAATTACTAATCAGCTTCCCAACCTGCAGGCATGGAACATCCAGTTCACAAAACTCCACTGCAGTGGAAGCCGATACATGACTAACGTACAGCTCAATATAATAAGGTGTGAGGGACACCACATTTACTGACTGTATAAACGTTAGTCACAAAATCTAACGTACCTCAGGAAGTGTGCTGACGAGCGTGAGACCTCACCCCCTCCTCTTTCACAGACCGTGCATCAAACCCTGGACGTTCTCTGCATCCACTGATGATGAGATGGCTCCCGAGACGACGATCTCACCCGTCTGGTCACAAGGTCGTGTCTCTGGCAAATACACACTGTATACTCCAGTCTTAAATGCCACCATGTTCCAATCCATATAGATGCACCACAGCTGTGAGTCCTGACGAGCCGCAGGTGATCAGGGTGAGGTCCTGATAACCTCAGCTACACAGCCACTCAGTCCCAAATGCAAGCCACCTGGAAGGAAAACCAAAAGACAGAAACAAAAAGGCAGCCAGGCCCCCCCAGCCATACAACAGACGGCTTTCGATGGCTTTCAGTCGAGTGAGTATCCGAGAAATTGTGTAACAGCTGGACATGCCCCAACATGTCCTATGAGACTTCCAAGACGGAGGTGTTTTTTTGCTGCGCGTCCTGAGCTGCTTCGTGCCGACGCGCGAAATCCTCTGCACGTCTTTCATTACTAAATCTCCTGTAACTGTTGTGAAAGTGTAGGTACACGGACCCACAACAGGGGGCGCAATGAACGGACAATGGAGAAAAGTAAGAACAAGTTTTACTGTTGTGAAAATAGCACAACTGATACAACAATTAGCAATTTGGAGGTGTAAGCCGAAAACTGCTGGTGTCTTGTGGGCAGGCCCGAAGGTAGGAGACGTCCGTCCTAGTTGAACCGGAACCACCCAGATCTCCTCTGCCACCGAAACCCAGAAGTACTGGAACCGCCAAGTCCCGAATCCCCAGGTGGCCACTGCCTCCGCTCGTCGGATCCGGTACTTAAACTCAAGGTGATATCTCGGCACTGAGGTGGAGACGCTGTCCTGCTGATATACCTCCGTACTGAGTGAAGTCAGCTGTGTCCAGTAATGGGTGACAGCTGTCACCCTGGCTGCTCTCATCAGGCGGCGGCGCCCTCTGGTGCCTGGAGCCCGCACTCCAGGCAGGGCGCCCTCTGGTGGTGATGGGCCAGCAGTACCTCCTCTTCAGCGGCCCACACACAACAGGACCCCCCCCTCAACGGGCGCCTCCTGGCGCACGACCGGGCTTCTACGGATGGCGACGGTAAAAGTCGGCCAGGAGGGCCGGGTCCAGGATGAAGCTCCTCTTCACCCAGGAGCATTCCTCGGGGCCGTACCCCTCCCAGTCCACCAGGTACTGAAGACCCCGGCCCATTCGACGGACATCGAGGAGCCGACGCACGGTCCAAGCCGGTTCCCCGTCGATGATCCGGGCAGGAGGTGGTGCCGGACCCGGGGTGCAGAGGGGTGAGGTGTGATGGGGCTTTATCCGGGAGACATGGAACACTGGGTGAATCCGCAGCGAGGCCGGCAGCTGAAGCCTCACTGCGGCGGGATTGATGATTTTGCGGATTTTGAAGGGACCGATGTATCGTTCTTGGAGCTTGGGGGAGTCCACTTGAAGGGGAATGTCCTTGGTGGACAACCACACTTCCTGCCCAGGACGATACGTGGGAGCCGGGGCCCGCCGCCGGTCTGCATGTGTTTTCGCCCTCGTCCGGGCCTTCAACAAGGCAGAGCGGGCGGCACGCCACACCCGACGGCACCTCCGTAGGTGGGCCTGGACCGAGGGCACAACGACCTCTCCCTCGACCACCGGAAACAAGGGGGGCTGATACCCCAAGCACACCTCAAACGGGGAGAGGCCGGTGGCAGATGACACTTGGCTGTTGTGAGCGTACTCGATCCAGGCCAGGTGGGTACTCCAGGCCGTCGGGTGCGCGGCTGTCACACAGCGTAGTGTCTGCTCCAATTCCTGATTCGCCCGCTCTGCTTGCCCATTGGTCTGGGGGTGATACCCAGACGAGAGGCTGACCGTGGCCCCCAGTTCCCGGCAAAAACTCCTCCAGACGTGTGAGGTGAACTGGGGACCGCGATCGGAGACGATGTCTGATGGGATGCCATGCAGACGGACGACGTGGTGGACCAGGAGGTCCGCTGTCTCCTGGGCCGTTGGAAGCTTCGGGAGGGCCACGAAGTGGGCCGCCTTGGAGAAACGGTCCACTATCGTGAAGACGACTGTGTTTCCCTGGGACGGCGGGAGACCCGTGACGAAGTCCAGGCCGATATGGGACCAGGGGCGATGAGGCACGGGCAGTGGCTGTAGCTGCCCTGAGGTCTTCTTGTGGTCAGCCTTGCCCCTGGCGCAGGTGGTACAGGCCTGGATGTAGTCCCGGACGTCGGCCTCCAGGGATGCCCACCAGAAGCGTTGCCGGACGACTGTCATGGTCCTTCGCACCCCTGGGTGACAGGAGAGCTTAGAACCGTGACAGAAGTCCAGGACTGCAGCCCTAGCCTCTGGTGGGACGTATAGTTTGTCCTTTGGTCCGTTTCCGGGGTCCGGGACACGGGTCAGGGCCTCCCGGACGGTCTTCTCCACGTCCCAGGTGAGGGCGGCCACGATAGCGGACTCCGGGATGATGGGATCCGGGGGATCCGACGGTTCCGTTTTGACTTCATCCTCGTGCACCCGGGACAATGCGTCCGATCTTTGATTCTTGGTCCCGGGGCGGTAGGTAATCCGGAAGTCAAAACGGCCGAAGAACAGTGACCAGCGGGCTTGCCTGGGGTTCAGACGCTTAGCGGTCCTGATGTACTCCAGGTTCCGATGGTCAGTGAAAACCGTGAATGGCACGGCTGTTCCCTCCAACAGATGTCTCCACTCTTCGAGGGCCTCTTTCACAGCAAGGAGTTCCCGATTGCCGACGTCATAATTCCGTTCAGCGGGGGTCAACCTGCGAGAGAAATAGGCACACGGGTGAAGGACCTTATCGGTCTTCCCGCTCTGGGAGAGCACCGCTCCTATCCCTGAGTCCGAGGCATCCACTTCAACCACTAACTGGCGGCTAGGATCGGGCTGCACCAGAACTGGTGCAGACGAGAAGCGCCGTTTCAACTCCTTGAACGCGGCCTCGCACCGGTCCGACCAGGTGAAGGGAACTTTTGGAGAGGTCAGGGCTGTCAGGGGGCTAACTACCTGACTGTAGCCCTTAATGAACCTCCTATAGAAATTAGCAAAGCCGAGGAACTGTTGCAGCTTCCTACGGCTTGTGGGTTGGGGCCAATCTCTCACCGCCGCAACCTTGGCCGGATCCGGGGCGACGGAGTTAGAGGAGATGATAAACCCCAGGAAGGACAAAGAAGTGCGGTGGAACTCACACTTCTCGCCCTTCACAAACAGACGGTTCTCCAACAACCGCTGCAGGACCTGACGGACATGCCGGACATGAGTCTCAGGATCCGGGGAAAAGATGAGTATATCGTCTAGATATACGAAGACGAACCGGTGCAGGAAGTCCCGCAAGACATCGTTTACCAACGCTTGGAAGGTCGCGGGAGCATTAGTGAGACCGAACGGCATGACCAGGTACTCAAAATGACCTAAGGGGGTGTTAAATGCCGTCTTCCATTCGTCTCCCTTCCGAATCCGAACCAAATGATACGCATTCCTAAGATCCAGCTTGGTGAAAATCTTGGCTCCATGCAAGGGGGTGAACACTGAATCCAACAAGGGCAACGGGTATCGGTTGCGGACCGTGATCTCGTTCAACCCCCTGTAATCAATGCATGGACGAAGTCCGCCATCTTTTTTACCCACAAAAAAGAAACCTGCGCCCATCGGTGAGGTGGAATTCCGGATCAACCCAGCGGCTAATGAGTCCCGGATGTAGGTCTCCATTGATTCGCGTTCCGGCCGTGAGAGGTTGTACAGCCTACTGGACGGGAACTCACTGCCTGGAACCAAATCAATGGCACAATCGTACGGGCGGTGGGGAGGAAGCGTGAGAGCCAGATCCTTGCTGAACACGTCAGCGAGGTCATGGTACTCCGCTGGCACCGCCTTCAGATTGGGCGGGACTCGGACCTCCTCCTTAGCTTGGGAGCCGGGAGGAACCGAGGAACCGAGACACTCCCGATGGCAGGTTTCGCTCCACTGCACCACTACCCCGGACGGCCAATCAATCCGGGGATTGTGCTTAAGCATCCATGGAAACCCTAAAACCACACGGGAGGTGGCCTGAGTCACGAAGAACTCGATCACCTCCCGGTGGTTACCTGACACCACCAGAGTTACTGGAGGTGTCTTATGCGTGATTGGTGGGAGTAGGGAGCCATCTAGTGCTCGAACCTGCACAGGCGAGGTAAGAGCCACCAGAGGGAGCCCTATCTCCCTGGCCCATCTGCTGTCAAGCAGATTCCCCTCAGAGCCCGTGTCCACCAGTGCTGGGGCCTTCAGGGTTGAATCCTCATACAGGATTGTGACTGGGAGTCGTGTAGCAATGTGGGTGTGTCCCACGTGAATGTTTTGGCCCACCCCTGGCCCAGTCTCTAAGGGCGGGCGTTGGAGTTTAACCGCTCGGGGCAGTCGTTTGCCATATGCTCACTCGAGCCACAAACATAACAAGCTCCGTGGGCCCGCCTCCTTTGTGCTCCAGGTGCCCTAAATGTTGCCCTGCTCGTGTCCATAGCTTCGTCAGCAGGGGGAGCCGTAAGCGCACGGAGCGCAGGAACAGAGGAGCGTGGGGAGGGCGGAGCTCGATCGGACCCGGAAGGGAGAGGGACGACGCGTGCCTGGCCACGCCCTTCGCCTCGTTCCCGACGGCGTTCTTCTAACCGGTTGTCGAGTCGTATGACTAGATCAATGAGCCCATCTAAATCTCGCGGTTCGTCCTTAGCCACCAGGTGCTCTTTTAGGACCAGAGACAGTCCGTTTACAAAGGCAGCGCGGAGGGCAGTGCTATTCCAGCCGGATCTCGCCGCCGCGATGCGAAAGGCGACTGCATAGGCAGCTGCGCTCCGATGTCCCTGTCGCATGGACAGTAGTGCGGTTGAAGCGGACTCTCCTCTGTTGGGATGATCGAACACCGTTCTGAGCTCCCGTACAAACCCATCGTAAGTATGAAGGAGCCGAGAGTTCTGCTCCCAGAGCGCTGTAGCCCAAGCGCGTGCCTCCCCGCGAAGCAGGTTTATCACATAAGCTACTTTGCTAGCATCCGTCGCGTACATCACGGGACGCTGAGCGAAGACGAGCGAACACTGCATAAGAAAGTCCGCGCACGTCTCCACACAGCCTCCGTACGGTTCTGGAGGGCTTATGTATGCTTCTGGGGACGGAGGGAGGGACCGTTGAACGACCAGTGGAACGTTACTTTCGCGCGCAGGGTCCTCGGGAGGGAGAGCCGCAGCGGCGCCCGAAGGGCGTGCCTCCACTTGTGTGGCAAGAGCCTCCACCCTGCGGTTTAGGAGAACGTGTTGCTCGGTCATTAAATCGATCCGAGAGGTGAAAGCGGTGAGGATCCGCTGCAACTCACCGATTACCCCTCCCGAAGCCTCCGCCACGTCTTGGTCTTCCAGTGGCCGTTCAACAGCCGGTTGACGCCCCTCGGGATCCATGACGCTGGCCGAGATATCCTGTTGTGAAAGTGTAGGTACACAGACCCACAACAGGGGGCGCAATGAACGGACAATGGAGAAAAGTAAGAACAAGTTTTACTGTTGTGAAAATAGCACAACTGATACAACAATTAGCAATTTGGAGGTGTAAGCCGAAAACTGCTGGTGTCTTGTGGGCAGGCCCGAAGGTAGGAGACGTCCGTCCTAGTTGAACCGGAACCACCCAGATCTCCTCTGCCACCGAAACCCAGAAGTACTGGAACCGCCAAGTCCCGAATCCCCAGGTGGCCACTGCCTCCGCTCGTCGGATCCGGTACTTAAACTCAAGGTGATATCTCGGCACTGAGGTGGAGACGCTGTCCTGCTGATATACCTCCGTACTGAGTGAAGTCAGCTGTGTCCAGTAATGGGTGACAGCTGTCACCCTGGCTGCTCTCATCAGGCGGCGGCGCCCTCTGGTGCCTGGAGCCCGCACTCCAGGCAGGGCGCCCTCTGGTGGTGATGGTCCAGCAGTACCTCCTCTTCAGCGGCCCACACACAACAGTAACAGTGGAATGTGCTGCAAAAGTGCTATGTCCAGCTCTGTTGCCATTTCTGTGGTAGTCACATGATGTCCCGGATCAACACAGCATTTTGTTTAGAAATGATCTGGTCGATCCAGCCTGTCGAATGGCCACTCGGCGCGCCGCGCACCCTCCGCCGCTGTGGGCCGTCTTTAAAAAGGTTTTAACAGTCCATAATCCGCGTGACACCGACAGAATCTTCACCAAAATCCAGCTGAATCTATCGAATGGTTTCCAACTGCCTGTCTGTAACAGTTTCTGAAAAAAATTTCATGGAGCAAAGCGGCAGTCTCTCAACAAGTTCTCAGACAAAAGAAATCCGACAGAAAGGGGTGGACCAGTGCTCACTCAAAGCCTGCC
The DNA here is from genome assembly GCF_902500255.1 of Thalassophryne amazonica. Classification (NCBI taxonomy): domain Eukaryota; kingdom Metazoa; phylum Chordata; class Actinopteri; order Batrachoidiformes; family Batrachoididae; genus Thalassophryne; species Thalassophryne amazonica. Next base: position 87,164,804 of record NC_047118.1, read on the forward strand.
CACAGGCGAATGACGCAACCAACAGGCATGGAAAAACTCACGCATGCGCACGAAGGTTCAAGCTTGGCTGATGTAATCACACGTGATTCAAATCCATATAGTTTTTGAAAAAATAAAAAAGGTACAATAGTTTTTGGACAGACCTCATATTTACATTTTGCTTTTATATTGTAGCATTGTCTGTGTTCACATCTTTCTGTTTATGGTTTTATTTATATATGCTCCTAAATGCAAAACAATTCTTCCCTTTTGGGCAATAGAGGTTTCATCTTATCTCATGTTATCTTTAGGCAGGACCTTGTGAGACAGCGAGAGATGGAACTGTTTGGGTTCCATGACAAATTGAGGACTTCGGCACTCTTCAGCCAATGCAGACAACCCAGACATCAGTCAGCAATGCAGGACCGACGGAGATTGCAAGACGCAAAGTGACTAGTCACTTTCAAAGCTTCCTTTGTCTATTTGACATCAGCATGCTGAGGACCATCATAGACTGCACAGTACACAAAGCCCGCAAAACAAACCCTGACTGGAGCACAAGTGTCTACGAGCTGATGGCATTCATCGCTGTTTTATTCTTCAGAGGAGCGATTGGCAGAACCGGTGCCATGCGTGACTGCTGGTCAAAATGCTTCAGCATTCTGGAAATCATGTCCATAATGTCCCGAGACCGATATGAAGAGTTGATGCGCTATTTACGCTTCGATATCAAGGACACCCGTTTGGAACGCATGCAGACGGACAAATTTGCTGCCATTTCAGACATTTGGGGGCGCTTTGTTCAGAACTGTGTGCTGTCGTACAACCCAGGGCAACACATAACAATTGATGAACAGTTATTTCCAACAAAGGTCCGATGTCCATTTCTGCAGTACATTGCATCTAAACCGGACAAGTTTGGAATAAAGTTTTGGATTGCAGCAGACTTGGACACTAAGTACATGTGCAATGCCATTCCTTACTTAGGAAAAGACCCGAGCCGTGCCATAGGAGAGCGAATTGCAGACAATGTTGTGACAAGGCTTATGGAACCCTTTTTGGACAGAGGCAGAACTGTCACAACTGTCACAATTTTTTCCCATCGTTGTCTCTGGCGAAGAGGCTTCTACAATGCAACACAACTCTGCTTGGCACAATAAACAAAATTTGATGGGAAGTTCCAGAGCAGGTAAAAAACACCCTGTTAGCAGTGCCCTGCTAACAGTTTATGCAGCTAAAAAGAAGAAAAATATGTGTCTTCTCAGCACGCTGCATAAGAATGTGGAGCTTGAAGAAGATTTGCAGCGAAAACCAAATGTAATCATAGACTACAACCATTTGAAATGTGGTGTTGATGTGCTGGATCAAAAACTGCATGCTTACACAGTGCGCACAGGAACACAGAGATGGCCTATAGCTGTCTTCTACAACGTCCTGGACATTGCTGCTGCTAATGCACATGTACTGTACAAGGCATGTACAGGATCAAAGGAGTCGAGGTGAAAGTTCCAGCATAAGCTTGCAACTGAACTGAGAAATAGACACATGCAGGAACGCGCACTGGAAAGAGAGAGAGGAGGCACTACATGAAATGAGAATAGTTTCTGAAGGGAAAACAACAACATGCCAAGTGCATCACATTTGCAACAGAAATCGCAGTACAGAGAAATGTGCCATTTGCCACAAGTACACCTGTCGGAAATGTAGGAAAGGATCTCCATTCTTGTGTAAAATTTGCTAAAAAACTAAACAAACAAACAAAAAAACAACACTGTACATAGGAACTCACAATTTGTTGACTGTGCTCACAAATTGTTTATCAATGTGATTTCTCTTGAATATTTTTTATGTGTGAAATAAATGTTTTTTCACTGAAGTCCTTTGTTTGGTCTATCCTTCAATTTAGGCCAGGGATGCCGAACCCTGGTCCTCAAGACCTGTTTTCCTACATGTCTCCCTCTTTCAACACAGCCTGAGTGGGGCAAGGGAGCAGGTACTGATCTAATTTGCAACTCAAAGGAACCAGTCAATAGGGTGATCACCACAACACTAATTTGAGAGGGGGAGGAGGGCCTTGCAGCAGCAGCAGAAAGTTCCAGGTGTTCTAGTGTTAAATGCAGCCATATAACAACACCCTAACACAATGAATAGCTCAGCCCTGTCCATTAACCACACAGGGGTCCTGATGGGAAAACATCAATAGCCTCCCGCGTGGGGGCCAGGCCAAGTAGGAGGGTGCTCCCCGTAGAGGAGGATGGGCAAGCTCCGTGGGTCTGTCCAGGTCCAGGGGGGTTGTTTTGAGGCAGTCCACTGAAATGTGCTTGGCTTTATCACCTATGTTGACCACAAAGTTTTTGTCCCCCGTCTTCAATACATGAAATGGGCCATCAAAGGGAAGCTGCAGCAGTCCCCTGTGAGCATCTTGGTGAATAAAGACGTACTCTGCTGACTGCAGGCTTGAGGGAGTGTGGGAAGATGGAAGGCCATGCTGTGAAGTAGGCACAGGCATGAAAAGCCTATCCTTCAAGCTCACTCTGTTGGTGAGTAGCTGACCAGGGGGTGGTGGTGTCAGGAATGAAAGCTCTTGGGAATCACAATGGTTGGCCATTAACCAACTCCACCGATGAGGACTGGAGGTCATCTTTAGGGGCAGTTTGTAGGCCTGGCATGACCCACGAGAGCCTGTCCACTCAATAGCCATCTGTTAAGCTAGCCCGCATAGACGACTTCATAGAATGATGAAAGCGCTCACATAGTCCATTTGCCTGGGGGGTGATATGCCGTGGTCTGGTGGAGCTTCATACTGAGCCTGTCTGCAATTGCATTCCATGGCGAGCCCCTGTAAGAAGAGAGATCGGATGGAGTGCCAAATCGGATAACCCATGTGCCGATGAATGCCAGGTCCATCTCAGCCGTTGCAATCATTTAACGGTACAGCTTCAGGCCACTGGGTGGTCCTATCCACCATTGTAAGGAGGTGTGTGAAACCCAGGGAGGAGGGTAGGGGGTCACAAGGTCCACATTAACATGATTGAATCTCCGCTTAGGTACAGGGACGTGAGACCTGTGGAGTGGTGGTGGATCTTAGAGTGCTGACACTAAGTCTGCCCAGTCTCTAACGTCGTTCTCGAGCCCATGCCAGACAAACTTGGCTGCCACCAACTTTTGTGATGGTTTTCTTCCTGGGTGGGAAAGGGAGTGCACAGCCTCAAAAACACATCGCATCCGGCAGGGATGATGGGCCACGGCTGTCTGGTGTAGATGTTGCAGAGCAGCCTGGTACCAAAAGTGATGTCTGTCAGCTGCAGTCCAGTGGCCGCAGACCTGAATGCCTGCACCTTTGGGTCGGTGGTCTGATCAGCCGCTATGAGGGTATAATCCAGCCAGAGATGGACAGTGGCTGCAAAAGCTCGAGAGATGCAATCTGTGATGAAGTTCATCTTGCCTGCAATATGCTGTATGTTTCTGGTAAGTTCTGAGATATAAGAGAGCTCTTGCTGTTGTTGGGCGGACCAGGGTTCAGACACTTTAACCATGGCAGTAGTCAGTAGTTTGTGATCGACGAAAGCTGTAAACTACTGGCCCTCCAGCAGTGTGCAGAAGTGTCGAATTGCAAGGTGAAGAGCAAGCAGCTCACGGTCAGAAGTGCTATACCTGCACTCACTGGGGGTTAACTGCTGACTAAAGAAAGCGAGTGGATCTCAGGCAGCATTCACCCACTGCTCATGCACTACACACACAGCATAGTCCAGTGCATCCATGGTGATGGCTATGGGGCTCTCCAATGGTGGATGACCCAGAATCATCTCGGCAGCAAATGCAGCTTTGGAATTCGTGAATGCTGTATCTCTCAGCGGCTCAATCCACCAGGTGTTTGGGCCCTTTCCTCTTCAGGGCCTCATACAGGGGGTGCAGAACTGCATTGCCTTTGGGAATGAAGCAGTGGTAAATGTTTATCATTCCAAAAAACTCCTGCAGTGCCTGTACCATGACCGGCTGTGGAAAGGTTAAGACCGTGTCCACCTTAGACAGGAGTAGCACAGCCCCATAATGGGGACTCTGTGTCCCAGGAAGTCAACGGTGGTCAAACCAAACTGGCACTTAGCTGGGTTGATCAACCCATGCTGAGGCTTTCAAACAGTATCCCCAAGTGACAACTGTTCTGTTTGAGAGGAACTGGCCATGAGGATATCATCCTGGTATACAAACAGGAAAGGCAGTTCACGTAGCACAGAGCTCATGATGCGCTGGAAGGACTGGGCAGCATTCTTAAGGCCAAATGGCATTCTCAGGAACTCAAAAAGCCAAAAAGGGGTGATCACCACTGTTTTGGGGAATGTCCAGTGGGAGGACAGGCACTTCTTGGTATCCACGGACAAGATGTTGTGAAAGTGTAGGAACACGGACCCACAACAGGGGGCGCAAATGAACGGACAATGGAGGAAGTCAAACACTTTACTGTTGTGAAGAAGCACAACCAACACGGCGAATTACAATTGTAGACAAGTAGTCAATTCACAAAAAATGTGTCACGTGGGCAGGCTCGAAGATAAGAGACGTCTGTCCAAAGCAGAACCAGAACCACACGATTTCCTCCGCCACCGAACCCCGGGAATACTGGAGCCGCCAAGTCCCGAACACCCAGGTGGCCACTGCCTCCGCTTGTCAGATCTGGTACTGCTGGCGAGGAACAAAAACAGTTAGATGTGGGTGCGTGTGCACCCAGCAACACGTATGGTGGGGAAAACCACCTCCACCTCTGGTCGAAAAAAGAAACAGAATATCTGCTGTCCAACACACACAAGCAACAGATATTCACAGTCAGCTGAGAACGTTACCTCCTTGGTAGAGCGCTATCTCGGCAAAGAGGTGGAGATGTCGTCTTGCTGATATACCACTGAAGATCAGATGATTGGTGACAGCTGTCGTAGGTGATAAGTGACAGCTGTCACCCCGGCTGCTCCTGTGAGGCGGCAGCGCCCTCTGGTGCCTGGAGCCCGCACTCCAGGCAGGGTGCCCTCTGGTGGTGGTGGGCCAGCAGTACCTCCTCTTCAGCAGCCCACACAACACAAGATCCACCTTTGAGAAGTGCGCTAAAAATCCTGGATGTGGGGTACTGGGTAGTGGTCTGGTGTTGTAGCATTATTAAGTCGCCGCTAATCACTGCACAGGTGCCACCCACCTCCAGGCTTGGGAACCATGTGAAGGGGTGTCACCCATGGGCTGTTGGAATGACAGATATTGCTAAGGTGTTCCATGTTGTCAAACTCAGCTTTGGCAATGATGAGCTTGGCAGACGAGGTGTACTCCCAGACACCTCGTCTGGGAGTACACAGGTGGACCTGTGGTGGCGATATGGTGCTCTACTCCATACTTGGCAGCAGAGAATGAAAAGGTTGGCTGCGTGAGTGCAGGAAATTCCCCAAGCAGGCGGTGAAACATGCAGCATCATGCTAGACAGTCTGATGAAGTCTGTACCACTCAGGTTGCAGCTGTTTGAACAAAAGGAGGTAGCGTCAATCAAGCATGGTTTTGACATCCAGCAGTAGTCCATGACTGCACAGAAAATCCGCACCCAGAAGAGAGACAGTGACTTCATCTGTGACGAAGTTCTAGCTAAACCTCTAGCCACCAAAACACAAGTCAACATGTAGAGTGCCATACGTGCCTATGGGCTGCCATTGGCGGTTGCAGGGGGCAATCTCATCTGCAAGGATATCCAGTCTGGAAGCAGGCAGAATCATCCTCTGTGCACCAGTGTCACACAGGAAATGACGCCCAGAGATGGTGTCTTGGATGATCAGTAGCCTGTCTGTGTGGCAGACGCTCATGGCCACTACTGAGCACTGACTGTGATTTTTCCCTTTTCCCTGAAAGTGCAGGGGGAAAATTCTGTTACTGTAACGTGTGTGTTGGCTTTTACAAATAAATCTTTATTTGTAAATACGAGGTCTGTCAATAAAGTATAGGTCCTTTTTATTTTTTTCAAAAACTATATGGATTTCATTCATATGTTTTTACATCAGACATGCTTGAACCCTCGTGCACATGCGTGAGTTTTTCCACGCCTGTCGGTGACATCATTCGCCTGTGAGCACTCCTTGTGGGAGGAGTCGTCCAGCCCCTCGTCGGAATTCCTTTGTCTAAGAAGTTGCTGAGAGATTGGCGTTTTGTTTGATCAAAATTTTTTCTAAACCTGTGAGGCACATCGTAGTGGACACGGTTCGAAAAATTAAGCTGGTTTTCGGTGAAAATTTTAACGGCTGATGAGAGATTTTGAGGTGATACTGTCGCTTTAAGGACTTCCCATGGAGCGGGACGTCGCGCAGCGCTCCCAGACGCCGTCGTCAGCCTGTTTCAAGCTGAAAACCTCCACATTTCAGGCTCTATTGATCCAGGACGTCGTGAGAGAACAGAGAAGTTTCAGAAGAAGTCGGTTTCAGCATTTTATCCGGATATTCCACTGTTAAAGATTTTTTTAATGAAAGACGTGCGGGCGGATTGCAATGTCGGCTCGCAGCCGCCGCGACGCTCCGCCACAGGAAAAACACCTCTGTTGGAAGCCTTAAGGACAAGTTGAAACATGCCCAGCTGTTAAACAATTTCTCATATACTCACTCCACTGAAAGCCATCAAAAGCCGCCTGGATTTTACAAATGGTTATCAACACGGAGGTGTTTATCCCGTGCCGCCGCACCACGCCTGCTGTGTCCCGACGCGCAGACCGGCCTGCACGTCTTTCATTAAAAAAAATCTCCTTTCACAGTGGAATATCCGGATAAAATGCTGAAACCGACTTCTTCTGAAACTTCTCTGTTCTCTCACGACGTCCTGGATCAATAGAGCCTGAAATGTGGAGGTTTTCAGCTTGAAACAGGCTGACGATGGCGCCTGGGAGCGCTGCGCGACGTCCCGCTCCGTGGAAATTCCTTAAAGCCGTTAAAAGTTTCACCGAAAACCAGCTTAATTTTTCGAACCGTGTCCACTTCGATGTGCCTCACAGGTTTAGAAAAAATTTTGATCAAACAAAGCGCCAGTCTCTCAGCAACTTCTCAGACAAAGGAATTCCGACGAGGGGCTGGACGACTCCTCCCACAAGGAGTGCTCACAGGCGAATGACGTCACCGACAGGTGTGGAAAAACTCACGCATGCGCACGAGGGTTCAAGCATGTCTGACGTAAAAACATATGAATGAAATCCATATAGTTTTTGAAAAAAATAAAAAGGACCTATACTTTATTGACAGCCCTCGTATGTCACATTTTTTCCATTTGTAAAAAAAAAAAAAAAAAGGCAATTTCTGTGTTTGTTTTTACATATAAATAAACCGACCAACCACTGATGACAGGGAGCTCATTTTCCCATAATACCTTTTGGCATGTGTGTCTGTAAATGCTCAAACCTTCAAAACTAATGCAAAAAAATGATGTTAATTTGGATAACCTGTCCGGAATTAGTTTGTTTCAAATTTAAGTCAAAACATAAGTCAAAACTGCCTTGCTTTGCATGTCTTCTGTGACACATCTGTAAGACTGTATGGCTGTGAAAATAAATTATCTTTTTTTTCTCTCCCTTTCTTTTGTCTTTGGTCACCAGGTCTCTTTTGTTGAGAGAAGGCTGATCTGAGACAGAAGCGCTGGCTCAACTCAGAAGTATCAGTAGCTGCCAGTGTACTGGAGTCAGTACTAAAAGTTATCAGTTTAGCTGTAACTTCTGCTAATTTTTTTTAGGGGTTTATTGGTTTAGCTTCATAAAAGTTAACTTCAGTTAGCAGATTAACGGTTATCGAAGCTAACTTTTTGGTTAGCTGTACCCATCACTGGTAAATAGGTTAAAAATACTTGGATGACACAAGAAAGTGAAAACACTTATTTCCATTGTGGTCCATTGAAAAAAAAATCTGATGACAAAATAGAAGTAATAATAAAATAAAAATAATCATAATGATAATAATAATTAGTGCTGTCAGACGATTAAAAAATTATCTAATTAATTACAGGATTTGTAATTACTTAATCTAATTAATTGCATTTTTAATCTCATATCTGCTTAAGGTCCCCAAATAAAGAATTATAATTCTAGGACTTTACAAAATTGTAGTGCATGACTAATCAAATGAATACACTAAGACAAGAAGATTTGAAATCCACATTTTTATTGGTGATTGAACAAAACTAGATAAACCTAAGTCAGAGCATCTTGTTCAGAATAAATTCTAAGCTCAATCAGGCAACTCAAATTACAGTGTCCAGCTCCTGCAGAATACTGGTCTTCTCAGTCACACACATACCTCATCCCTCTCATCCTTGGGTATGCTCTTCAAGTCCTTGAATCATGGGTCCAGGGCTGTAGCCACCTTCAGCCATCTCTAGTTAATAGTGGACTTGTTTGTGTCTAGGTCCTTTGAAAAGGTGGCCATGAACTTTATCATGTCACCTGGATCCTCATCAGTGGGCTCCATGACACGACTGAGATGGCAGAGTGCAGGGAGCACCACAGAGCACCACACATAGTTCTCCTCTCCCATGAAGATCATCCACATATCTGCAGTAGAACATAAATATGGCAATAATGAACCCACATCATTACTGACATGCGTGTGTGTGTTTGTGTGTGTGTGTGCGTGCGCACGCGTGTGTGTGTAAGTACAGTAGTATGAAAGGGGGAGAGAGAGAGGTGAAGTGTTTGTGAGAGAGAGAGAGAGAGAGAGAGAGAGAGAGGGACATATCTGCAGGGTCTCATCACTGCTTTTTGCAGATGATGTGGTCCTGTTGACTTCATCGTCTGATGACCTCCAACACTCATTGGAGCGGTTCGCAGCCGAGCGTGAAGCGGCTGGGATGAGGATCAGCACCTCTAAATCTGAGGTCATGGTTCTCAGCAGGAAACCGATGGATTGCTCATGGAGAGAGAGAGAGAGAGAGAGAGAGAGAGACAGAGAGAGAGTGAGAGAGAGACAAAGACAGAGAGAGAGAGACAGGGAATACAGCCTTGCCCCAAGTGAATGAGTTCAAGTACCTCGGGGTCTTGTTCACGAGTGAGGGGACGATGGAGCGTGAGATTGGCCGGAGAATCGGCGCAGCAGGGGCAGTATTGCTTTTCACTCTGCCATACTGTTGTGATGAAAAGGGAGCTGACCCAAAAGGCGAAGCTCTCGATCTACTGGTCAGTCTTTGTTCCTACTCTCACCTATGGTCATGAGGGTAGGGTCATGACCAAAAGAACTTGATCGCAGGTACAAGCGGCTGAAATGGGCTTCCTCAGGAGGGTGGCTGGTGTCTCCCTTAGAGACAGGGTGAGAAGTTCGGCCATCTGTGGGGAGCTCGGAGTAGAGTCGCTGCTCCTTCGCGTTGAAAGGAACCAGCTGAGGTGGTTCGGACATCTGGTAAAGATGCCTCCTGGGCTCCTCCCAAGGGAGGTGTTCCAGGCACGTCCATCTGGGAGACCCCGGGGAAGACCCAGGACTAGGTGGGGAGATTATATCTCCACACTGGCCCGGGAACGCCTCAGGATCCCCCAGTCAGAGGTGGTCAATGTGGCACAGGAAAGGGAAGTCTGGCGTCCCCTGCTGGAGCTGTTGCCCCTGAACCCGAACCCGGAAAAGTGGTTGAAGTTGAGTGATGAGTGAGTGATCAGAAGTTGCTATATTTATTGTTTATACGTGCAGGGGTGGTGGCCAAGTGGTTAATGCGCTTGGTTTCAGGTCAGAAGGTTCCGGGTTCAAATCCCACCCCTGCCACATTTCTCCATGTAATGTGGAGTTGTGTCAGGAAGGGCATCCGGCGTAAAACTTGTGTCAATTCAACATGCAGATCAACCTTGGATTTGCTGTGGCGACCCCGAGTGCAAACAAGGGAACAGCCGAAGGGACTTGCTTACTTTTACAGAACAGCTTCAAAACTGAGATTCAAATAAATGATTTTGATTACAAAAGTAAGAACTATTTACAGAACAGGTTTTTTTGTGAACTCAGAACATGAATATTCTTAAGTCTATGAATAAATATTTACAGAACAGCCTCAGAATTGAGATTAAGTGTTTTTTGATCACAGTAGTAAAGGAACTATTTATAGAACAAGTTATTTTTTAGAAACTCAGAACATGAATATGTTTTTGATCACAATAGTAAAGGAACTATTTTACAGAACAAATTTTTTATAAACTCAGAACATGAATATTCTTAAGTGTACGAATGAATAACAGAACAGCCTCAGAATGGACATTCACTGAAGAAAATTATGAACTACTAAGCATTGTCATACTCAACACAAATTTCTTTTTTTAATTTTATGATCAAACTATGAATTTTTTTCAATTATTTATTTATTTTTACTACCCAACGTTCTTGGCATTTTTTTTCCACACAAAGTTAAACGATATTGATTAAGGTGTGTGTGTGTGGGTGTGTGTGTGAGTGTGTGTGTGTGTGCATGTGTGTGTTACTGAGTGACTGTGTGAGAGAAAGAGAGGTTGTTCGACTGACCAATTTATTTTTGTGATCTTCAGTGATAAAATGTCAGATGCTGCATGCAGCCATATTCAATAAAAATATTAATATAGGCTACTTTGTGTGTTCAGCTATATGTGTGTATGTGTGTAAGTGGTCTGTAAGACTGTTTATTTTTAATGATCTGTGTGAACTTGGTGATTCATGCAAACATCCAGTGATAGCAAACAGGGAAATAATATGTCAGCCTTGTTCACTGTATTCTTCTCAAAACCTCAGGAGGAGCAAAGTTTTCCAGCTGACTTTATATCACCAACAAAAGGAAGAGCAAGTCAACAGTTAAAAAAAACAAAAAAAAAACAATCGGAGTGGAGGCAGTGACCGATGCGACATGAGCCGTTTTCAGCTCTGTCTTGTCAAATGCACTGCGTACAATATGAAACAACTTCACCAAGTAACTTTAAATATCATACAAACTGAAAAAGAGGCGAGCTGAAGAAAACTTTGGTAGAATCAAGCCAAGCACAGAGAGAGAGTTCCTGTCTGTGTGTGTGACAGAAGCTGCAGACAAACATGTCTGTGTAGGGAGGGGCGGACGCTGTGTGTGACTGGCCAGTCACAGAGCGTGAAGACAGTCAGTTAGCCAATGAGAGTTTTCCTTCAGCACGAGCACAGATATTGATGAGTTTTATTCGTATCATGCTTGCACTCATCTGAAACGAGTATCCGGCTCAACGCTACAACATATTTTATAAACACAACCCAATCTAGAGCCCATGGATCCCCACAGGCAACACGCTAGTTATACCTTAAGTGCAGTTTTTCTGGCTGACTGAATTTGTTTTCTTTCTCTCTCTGTCCGAGATGCTGTCAGATCCATGTGCTGGATTGGATGATTTCTGTGGCGGATGCAGCACGGACTCTGCTGTAGGAACAGATCCAATGAGTGGCTCGATGACCCCCTCCTCCCCCGGACTGTCATCAGTTGTTGTTGTGTTGTGTTGTGTATTGGCTGCGTCCCCTTTTTGGTACAATGGTGTAAACCAATTGAACTACAAAAACACAATGAATCGATAACGAACAACACTGTTAAATGAACAACCTGAGTGTTGTGTGGGCCGCTGAAGGGGAGGTACTGCTGGCCCACCACCACCAGAGGGCACCCTGCCTGGAGTGCGGGCTCCAGGCACCAGAGGGCGCTGCTGCCTCACAGGAGCAGCCGGGGTGACAGCTGTCACTTATCACCTACGACAGCTGTCACCAATCATCTGATCTTCAGTGGTATATCAGCAAGACGACATCTCCACCTCTTTGCCGAGATATCGCTCTACCAAGGAGGTAACGTTCTCAGCTGACTGTGAATATCTGTTGCTTGTGTGTGTTGGACAGCAGATATTCTGTTTCTTTTTTCGACCAGAGGTGGAGGTGGTTTTCCCCACCATACATGTTGCTGGGTGCATACGCACCCACATCTAACTGTTTTTGTTCCTCGCCAGCAGTACCAGATCCGACAAGCGGAGGCAGTGGCCACCTGGGTGTTCGGGACTTGGCGGCTCCAGTATTCCCGGGGTTCGGTGGCGGAGGAAATCGTGTGGTTCCGGTTCTGCTTTGGACGGACGTCTCTTATCTTCGAGCCTGCCCACGTGACACATTTTTTGTGAATTGACTACTTGTCTACAATTGTAATTCGCCGTGTTGGTTGTGCTTCTTCACAACAGTAAAGTGTTGTGTTCATTTGCGCCCCCTGTTGTGGGTCTGTGTTCCTACACTTTCACAACAGGATATCTCGGCCAACGTCATGGACCCCGAGGGGCGTCAACCGGCTGTTGAACGGCCAATGGAAGAACAGGGCGCACAGGCGTCTGCAGGAGGAATGATCGGTGAGTTGCAGCGAATCCTCACCGCCTTTACGGCTCGGTTGGATCTAATGACCGAGCAAAACGTCCTCCTTAACCGCAGGGTGGAGGCTTTCGCCGCTCAGGTGGAAGCGCGCCCTCAGGGCGCTGCTGCGGCTCTCCCTCCTGTCGATCCTGTGCGCAACGTTGACATTCCACAGGTCATTCAACGACCCCTCCCACCTTCCCCTGAAGCATACATAAGCCCTCCAGAGCCGTACGGGGGTTGTGTGGAGACGTGCACGGACTTTCTTATGCAGTGTTCGCTCGTCTTCGCACAACGTCCCATCATGTACGCGACTGATGCTAGCAAGATAGCTTATGTTATAACACTGCTTCGCGGTGAGGCACGCGCTTGGGCTACAGCGCTCTGGGAGCAAAATTCACGGCTCCTTCAGACATATGATGGGTTTGTGAGGGAGTTCAGAACAGTGTTCGATCACCCAAATAGAGGAGAGACCGCTTCAGCCGTGCTGCTGTCAATGAGACAGGGGCGCCAGAGCGCAGCTGCTTATGCAGTCGACTTCCGCATTGCGGCGGCGAGGTCCGGCTGGAATAGCACTGCCCTCCGTGCCGCCTTCGTAAACGGACTGTCGTTGGTCCTGAAGGAGCACCTGGTGGCTAAGGACGAACCGCGGGATTTAGACGGGCTTATTGATCTGGTTATACGATTAGACAATCGGTTAGAAGAACGCCGTCGGGAACGAGACGAAGGGCGTGGCCGGGCACGCGCCGTCCCTCTCCCTTCCGGTTCCAACCGAGCTCCGCCCTCCCCACGCTCCACGGCCTCTTCGCTCCGTGTGGTTACAGCTCCTCCTGCTGATGAAGCTATGGACACGAGCAGGGCCACATTCAGACCACCGGATAGACAGAGGAGGCTGGTCCGCGGAGCGTGCTTTGTTTGTGGCTCGATAGAGCATCAAGTGAGGGACTGCCCCGAGCGGTTAAACACCAACGCCCGCCCCTAGAAACTGGGCTAGGGGCGGGCCAAGCTAGGGGCGGGCCAAGACATTCACGTGGGACACACCCATATTGCCACACGACTCCCGGTTACAATCCTTTATGAGGATTTAACCCTTCAGGCCCCAGCACTGGTGGACACGGGCTCTGAAGGGAATTTGCTAGACAGCAAATGGGCCAGGGAGGCAGGGCTCCCTCTGGTGGCACTTACTTCACCTGTGCAAGTACGGGCACTAGATGGCTCCCTACTCCCTTTAATCACACATAAGACACCTCCAGTAACTCTGGTGGTGTCAGGGAACCACCGGGAGGAAATCGAGTTTTTTGTGACTCCTGCCACCTCCCGCGTGATTCTAGGGTTCCCCTGGATGTTAAAACACAATCCCCGGATCGATTGGCCGTCCGGGGTAGTGGTTCAGTGGAGCGAGACCTGCCATCGGGTATGTTTAGGTTCCTCGGTTCCTCCCGGTTCCCAGGCTAAGGAGGAGGTCAGAGCCCCGCCCAATCTCGGGACAGTGCCGGTGGAGTACCATGACCTTGTGGACGTGTTCAGCAAGGATCTGGCGCTCACCCTTCCCCCGCACCGCCCGTACAATTGTGCCATTGATTTGGTTCCAGGCGTTGAGTTTCCGTCCAGCAGGCTGTACAACCTCTCACGACCTGAGTGCGAATCAATGGAGACCTACATCCGGGACTCTTTAGCTGCCGGGTTGATCCGGAATTCCACCTCCCTGATGGGTGCAGGTTTCTTTTTTGTGGGGAAAAAGGATGGCGGACTACGTCCATGCATAGATTACAGGGGGCTGAACGAAATCACGGTTCGTAACCGATACCCATTGCCCTTGTTGGATTCAGTGTTCACGCCCCTGCATGGAGCCCAAATGTTCACTAAGCTGGATCTTAGAAATGCGTATCACCTGGTTCGGATCCGGAAGGGAGACGAGTGGAAGACGGCATTTAACACCCCCTTAGGTCACTTTGAGTACCTGGTCACGCCGTTCGGTCTTACAAACGCCCCCGCGACGTTCCAAGCATTGGTTAATGATGTCTTGCGGGATTTCCTGCACCGATTCGTCTTCGTATATCTGGACGATATACTCATCTTTTCTCCGGATCCTGAGACCCATGTCCGGCATGTACGTCAGGTCCTGCAGCGGTTGTTAGAGAACCGGCTGTTTGTGAAGGGCGAGAAGTGCGAGTTCCACCGCACTTCTTTGTCCTTCCTGGGGTTTATCATCTCCCCTAACTCCGTCGCTCCTGATCCGGCCAAGGTCGCAGCGGTGAGAGACTGGCCCCAACCCACCAGCCGTAGGAAGCTGCAACAGTTCCTCGGCTTTGCTAATTTCTACAGGAGGTTCATTAAGGGCTACAGTCAGGTAGTTAGCCCCCTGACAGCCCTGACCTCACCAAAAGTCCCCTTCACCTGGTCGGATCGTTGCGATGCCGCGTTCAAGGAGTTGAAACAGCGCTTCTCGTCTGCACCCGTTCTGGTGCAGCCCGATCCTAGTCGCCAGTTAGTGGTTGAAGTGGACGCCTCGGACTCAGGGATAGGAGCTGTGCTTTCCCAGAGCGGGATGACCGATAAGGTCCTTCACCCATGTGCCTATTTTTCCCGCAGGTTGACCCCGGCCGAACGGAACTATGACGTCGGCATTCGAGAACTCCTTGCGGTGAAAGAGGCTCTTGAAGAGTGGAGACATCTGTTGGAGGGAACGTCCGTGCCATTCACGGTTTTCACTGACCACCGGAACCTGGAGTATATCAGGACCGCCAAGCGGCTGAACCCCAGGCAAGCCCGCTGGTCACTGTTCTTCGGCCGTTTTGACTTCCGGATTACCTACCGTCCCGGGACCAAAAACCAGAGATCGGATGCCTTGTCCCGGGTACATGAAGATGAAGTCAAAGCGGAGTTGTCGGATCCACCGGAACCCATCATCCCGGAGTCCACTATCGTGGCCACCCTCACCTGGGACGTAGAGAGAACCGTCCGGGAGGCCCTGGCACGAAGCCCGGACCCCGGAACTGGGCCGAAGAACAGACTCTACGTCCCACCAGAGGCTAGGGCTGCAGTCCTGGACTTCTGTCACGGCTCCAAGCTCTCCTGTCATCCAGGGGTGCGAAGAACCATGGCAGTTGTCCGGCAGCGCTTCTGGTGGGCGTCCCTAGAGGCCGACGTCCGGGATTATATCCAGGCCTGCACCACCTGCGCCATGGGCAAGGCTGATCATCGCAGGGCTTCGGGACTGCTCCAGCCGCTACCCGTGCCTCATCGCCCCTGGTCCCACATCGGCCTGGATTTTGTCACGGGCCTCCCACCGTCCCAGGGCAACACCACCATCCTCACGATAGTGGACCGATTCTCCAAGGCGGCCCACTTCGTGGCCCTCCTGAAGCTCCCGACTGCCCAGGAGACAGCGGACCTCCTGGTCCACCACGTCGTCCGGCTGCATGGGATTCCAACAGACATCGTCTCCGATCGCGGTCCCCAGTTCTCCTCGCAAGTCTGGGGGAGCTTCTGCCGGGAACTGGGGGCCACGGTGAGTCTCTCATCCGGGTATCATCCCCAGACCAACGGGCAAGCAGAACGGGCCAATCAGGAGGTGGAACAGGCCCTGCGTTGCGTGACGGCCGCGCACCCGGTGGCCTGGAGTACCCATTTGGCCTGGATTGAGTATGCCCATAACAGCCAGGTGTCGTCAGCCACTGGCCTCTCCCCTTTTGAGGTGTGTCTGGGGTACCAGCCTCCTTTGTTTCCGGTGGTTGAGGGAGAGGTTGGTGTGCCCTCGGTCCAGGCCCACCTGCGGAAGTGCCGTCGGGTGTGGCGTGCCGCCCGTTCTGCTTTGCTGAGGGCCCGGATGAGGACGAAAGCCCATGTAGACCGTCGGCGGACCCCGGCCCCTACGTATCGGCCAGGGCAGGAAGTGTGGTTGTCAACAAAGGACATTCCCCTCCAAGTGATCTCACCTAAACTGCAGGATCGGTACATCGGTCCATTTAAAATCCTCAAGGTCATCAGTCCAGCCGCGGTGAGGTTTCAGCTTCCGGCCTCACTGCGGATCCATCCCGTTTTCCATGTGTCCCGGATTAAGCCACATCACACCTCACCCCTCTGTACTCCAGGTCCGGCACCACCTCCTGCCCGGATCATCGATGGCGAGCCGGCTTGGACTGTGCGCCGGCTCTTGGATGTCCGAAGGATGGGCCGGGGCTTCCAGTATTTGGTGGACTGGGAGGGGTACGGCCCCGAAGAACGCTCCTGGGTGAAGAGGAGCTTCATCCTGGACCCGGCCCTCCTGGCCGATTTCTACCGCCGCCACCCGGGCAAGCCTGTTCGGGCGCCAGGAGGCGCTGTTGGGGGGGGGTCCTGTTGTGTGGGCCGCTGAAGAGGAGGTACTGCTGGCCCACCACCACCAGAGGGCACCCTGCCTGGAGTGTGGGCTCCAGGCACCAGAGGGCGCTGCCGCCTCACAGGAGCAGCCGGGGTGACAGCTGTCACTTATCACCTACGACAGCTGTCACCAATCATCTGATCTTCAGTGGTATATCAGCAAGACGACATCTCCACCTCTTTGCCGAGATATCGCTCTACCAAGGAGGTAACGTTCTCAGCTGACTGTGAATATCTGTTGCTTGTGTGTGTTGGACAGCAGATATTTTGTTTCTTTTTTCGACGAGAGGTGGAGGTGGTTTTCCCCACCATACGTGTTGCTGGGTGCATACGCACCCACATCTAACTGTTTTTGTTCCTCGCCAGCAGTACCAGATCCGACAAGCGGAGGCAGTGGCCACCTGGGTGTTCGGGACTTGGCGGCTCCAGTATTCCCGGGGTTCGGTGGCGGAGGAAATCGTGTGGTTCCGGTTCTGCTTTGGACGGACGTCTCTTATCTTCGAGCCTGCCCACGTGACACATTTTTTGTGAATTGACTACTTGTCTACAATTGTAATTCGCCGTGTTGGTTGTGCTTCTTCACAACAGTAAAGTGTTGTTATTTGACTTCCTCCATTGTCCGTTCATTTGCGCCCCCTGTTGTGGGTCCGTGTTCCTACACTTTCACAACACTGAGGGCTTGATTAAGATGTGGTCCAGTTCCTACGTGTTTTAAATCTGCAGTGATCAAAGCTATTGTTAATAAACCAAACTTAGATCCAGGATATTGATAAATTATGGACTGATATTGGAATTATTTGAAACCATTTGCTCAGTAATTCTTGAAAAAGTGTTTTCACTGTAACGTGTTGCCAGTCTTGCTGATAATGAGCTCTTTGAGCCTTTGCAGTTGGTGTTCAGATCTCATCACTCCACAGACACGGCATTTACTGAAGTGCCAAATGTTTGTAATTGACTTGAACACCACCACAGAGCAGTTTGTGAGCTGATCAATAACTGCTATGATGCGAGGGCGGTATGTCACAGGGCAGTGTGTGTGTGTGTGTGTGTGTGTGTGTGTGTGTGTGTGTGTGTGTGTGTGTGTGTGTGTGTGTGTGTGTGTGTGTGTGAGAGAGAGACATCTTCTGTCTCTTGTGGAACTTCCAAAACACAAACTGAATGTTGTGATCAGACCATTTTTACTAAATTTAATGTAAATTTTGACAAACTGATTAAATTCTGACCACATCACCACAGGTTTCTAGGACTATTCCACATTGGAAGGGTGAGAGGTGTTCTGGATATCTGAAGTTGCTGGTGACCCTTCGTCTCCTCGATGATGAGGAGCAACATCACACAGAGGGCCTGCGATGGTTCCCTGAATTTACTATGGAGCCTGCTGGTGGGCCAGATTGTGGCGGTGTGACGGCCCGTTCATGGCGTGTCTGCTGGTGACAGCAAGGGAGGAGGATCAAACAGCTGAGAGAGAAAGAGCAAAGGACAGAAAGACGGAAGACATCAGGTCAAGATGAAGACTGCAAAGTGGCTGAAAGTGGAGACGAGAACAGACATACCAAAGACCTTCCACCTCTGGTCAACAGGCGCTCAAATGAATTACAGACAAATCTGTTTCTAATTTGAAGGAATACCCGTCGGACATGTTGTTTCACTGTTTCTTTGCAGGATGTGCCCAAGTCCATTTCCGACAACGTAAAAGCACATTGAGCAGAAAAGTGCCATTAACAGGAGCTATTTAAGTGATGTGATGACGGCAAGTGAGCGACACCGAGCCATTCTTGAGATGGATCTGACATCCAGAGGCCTCCTCAAACCCGATCCTGGACTTCACCCTGCGAAAGTCCTCTCCATTT